>NC_049211.1:5760089-5945089 GCF_013347855.1 Anguilla anguilla | reverse complement strand
TCTCTCTCACTCCCTCTCTCTCCCTCTCTGTTCTTGCCCTCTCTCTCTCCCAGTCTGCTCTCTCCCTCTGCCCTCTCTCTCTCTCCCTCTCTGTTCTCGCCCTCTCTCTCTCCCAGTCTGCGCTCTCTCTCTCTCTCCCTCTCTCTCTCTCTCTCTCCTCCTCCCCTCCCTCCCTCCCTCTCGGAAGCACTCGACTGAGCAAGAATCAACCGCAGGGTCTTTTCAGTTTCCTGTTCCTCATTCGCTCTACTTTTCAAGCATTTGCTTTCTTTCTTCCGTTTATTTCTTCCTCGCTCTCTTTAAACGTGCACTCCCTCTCCACATCAAAGCTGCACACCAGCATTCACGGGGAGGCCTGGTGGCACAGTGGTTAGCACTGCAGCTCTGCACGGAGGAGGTTGCGGGTTCGAGTCCCGGCCAGCCCGGATACTCTGTGTGTGGAGCTTACATGTTGTTCCCTGGATTTCTCCAGGTACGGCGGGTTCCTCACAGTTAAGAACGACGCAGGCCATCGTTGGAAATGAGAATTTGTTCTCAAATGACCCTCCAGGTTAAATGAAGGTCTATTATTATTATTATTCGCGGTACCGTCTCATATTAAAATTCACATCGGCAGACCAGTACATGGTTACAATGAAAACATTGCGACACGCCATTCACCAAAAAAAACAGAACGCAGAATTGCGAAGCCTCTCTCTGTCTCCCACCATCTCCTTTCACTTATTACTCTCCCCCTCTATCCCTCTCTTTCCCTCTCTCTCTCTCTCACTCTCGTTCTCTCCCCCTCTCTCTCTCTCTGCTCCTCCTCCTGGTCTGAAAGTAGAAGTGGGGTTAGCGGGAGCCCAGCCTGTGGGAGAGGGCAGGGAGCCAGCAGTGGCCAGAAATTTCCAGTTCAAACTGGATCTCACGGAGGTGGGGGAACTCACACCCACACACATACACCCACCCGCACACACACACACACACGGGCGCACACTCACGCTCGCGCAAACGAACAAACGCACACACACACGCACACACAGGTGCATACTCGCGCTCGCACAGACAAAACGCACAAGCGCACACGCACGCACACACACGCACACACAAACACACACACACACACAAGGTGAGGAAGGCGGTGAGAAAATGCACTAGCTCCTGCTCAAAAATTCTCTGTAGCATCCCTCACCAACCAAAACAGAGCACTGAGACACAAGCATAAATCAGTCCCGTCTTCGGTACTAGTGTGCTGTAAAGCCTGTAGTCACAGTGTCACGCCATTTTTAGTATGTTCATTATGAAGTTTACTAGACTTTTTAATGAGATGCAAAGATGTAAATACAACATTGAGGTGAAATGGTCGCTATGTAGGGGCAACAGACTGGCCTCATAGTCCTCTACAGATCAGTGAAACCATTTGGCAGTTATTTCAGTTATTTTTCAAAAGCAGAATTACAGGCAGGGAAATGGTGAAAGACAAAAAAAAACACTGTGTCTTCACATATTCACTGTACGATCTCTTACAAATATGCTTTGAATATAATTCATACACAAAGACTGAAATGGTAAGAATTTAACCAATCTGTTCCTTACTTGACTTAAATTAAATATACATCTAAATTATTTGTCCAACTACACCAATGCCCAAACAAGGAATTTAAATACGAAGCAAGTCATTTGCATGTGTTGACATGACCATGAGCACATTCGCCCCATAAGCATTTCAGGTAGGAAACACTGTCATTTCAAACAACCACAGATGGAAAACTCCATGATCACAATGCTGAACACCATAAGCAGCATTCCCATCCACCTTCACAGGACAAATACCCTCTAAAAGACCAAGAATGCCGTGGCAGTCTTATTGAACAGTATACATCAGAATTTAGTGTTGTGCTACATTATGGGAAACAGCATTACTGTGGATCATTAGATTAAACAATGCCTTTCAGTCAAGAATGTTTAATTGTTGTTTGTCACTTATATACACACACAAATTAACAAACACCATACACAACGTCTGAACTTAAAAAAATATAAAAATATTTTAAGAACTCAATTACAGCTTCATGGAAACTGGCAAACCACAGAGGTTTGGTCTACAAGTCAAACTTATCTGCTGCAAAAATAACAGAACAAGCTGCCAATTTTGCTGTAAGCCATTTTAACCCACAAAAAATGATAACCAGGTCATGTTTTTAAAAAAACAAAAACAAAAAAAAAAAAACGAATATGCCAACAAAAATATGAGATCATTATGTGGCAGTACCACCATTTGCAGGCAGGGGGCAACAGCACAGCAAATACAAGTGCACTTCCCATGGGTTGAGTAACTTAAACAATGCATACCGTGTTGCACTTTGACTCCCACTTTTTACACATTGAAAATGAAAGGGACAAAGGTAAAACTCAAACAAAGCCTCAACACTGTGACTGTGACCTTGCTGTCGGTCATAAAGCAACGATTAGGCTACACTAATGTTTAACTTGCATTACGCAGGCAGGAAATGCCCAGCTCAAGGTATACTTTTGTACACAGGCAGCAATCGGCTGGGCCCCTACGCTGAGAAGCTGACCAAACCCTGGCTTCCTAATCCCAACACCGTGTTGTTTTGAGACATTCGGGCCCAACAAGCCGCACGCTAATCACAGGCTTCTGCCGTCCTTAAAGACAAGCCCGCGGTGGAAGACGCAGGACACGCTTATCATTAGCATTACGGCTACCACCGTAATTACATTAGTCATCCGGTGTCTGCGGATTTAGGAGCAAAGTCCCGGCACGTAACCTCCCTCTGTTCTCGGCTCCAAATTCAAAAACCAATGCTTGTACTACAAAAAAAAAAAAAAAAAAAAAAAAGTTCTGCACTGGAGAACCCTGTAATAAACAAATGCAACCTCAACATATATCAGAAGCACGGAAATAGAAAAGAGATCTTTCCATTCCATCGCATTTAATTTAACGACGCCGCGCTCGTGCAGCTGGAACCCGCTCCGTGTGCACTTTACCCTTCTTTATTTCGGCTTCGCCCTCTCACCCTCGGCCCACCTCGCCGCCACCACCCCCCACGCCCCATCCTGCCCGCCGCCCTGCAGCCATGTCAAAGCTGTGACCACAGGAACACACGGAGGTTTCGCAACACGGCAGCGGGTTTTTAAAAATAACTTCGGCCTCGTCGCAACAAAACGTTTAAAAAAGACTGCGTTACGTTGCATTACGGACACTTAGCGGCCTCTCCTTCTCCTCCAGAGCAAAGCCGCACGGCTTCTGCATTTTCTTACACTGCATCCACTCGTACAGCTGAATGCACGCTGAAGCGATGCAGGTCAAGTGCTTCAACTCAAGGGTATCACGGCTGTGTCCCTCCCCGGGAATCGAACCTGCAACCTTCACACGGCCAGCTCCTTTAACCGTGATACTACCACCCATGCAACGGACGTGTGTGACGTTTCATTCAAAGCCATTTACTCTGGTCAAAGTACACCCCACGTTAGTTTTAGGGACTGAACTACTTATTGGCACTAGCTATACGCTGGCATACATGGCACGTGAAAAAAAAAGGCCTTACTTTGGCATGGTAATGCCAGTGTTGCCACTGTTCACTGCCGTATATCACATGTGAAAAGAAAGGCCTTACGTTGCCATGGTAATGTCAGTATTGCCAGAACCAATGGGGCGGGGATCTCACTGACCGCCACACTTGTAGTAGAGGAACAGCGAACTAGAGGAACACATATACAGGAAGCGATTCTCAGCCACAAACAAAAATAACAGCACAGTAGGGCCCTGCGAATTCAACTCAAAACTGTTGGTCTTATTCAGTGGCAGTTGGGAGTCGATGCGTTTCTTGCTACACTAGAAACACAGCTCATGTGACTTCACAATGAGGGTAAAGTTCACTCATTTATTTTAAGAAAATACTTTTTAAAAAATTGCGCAACGGTACTTTCACATTCCCCAAGCCAACATTTTCACATGGTCCAAGTAACCAGGCGAGCTCTCCAATAAAAACATCCACACTGTCACTAGAAAAAAAAAAAACTAAAAATTCAAAAAGAGAAACGCCGCTATGACTGACGCGATTACTCACAGACGCACAAAACAGAAACAAAAAGGTACAGTATCAGATCTAAAGTTACGAAGTCAACATCTGAACCCGCTTGAGGGTGCGTCATGCTCATTCTACACTGAATCACACGACCTGACTTCTCACGTAACCGACGTACATCTGGTCCCAACAGAGCTGGTCACGGGCCATTAAACAGCACGGTTTGCGCTTCATCATCATTCATCATCATCCTCATCATCATCCATCACACGGCGCGCGTGCCGCTGCTTCTGGGCCCTTCGCTGCGGTTGACGGCGATCACATGGCCAAGGCGACGCTCTCAAACGCTCCGACGCGGGACGGCGCTTTGGGAAGCGGTCGCTGCGTTCCCCCCCTTCGGTTTCACTAAACGAGCGTTCTGAAGACGAGCGCGCCTCAGCATTTAGGGCCCGGTAAACGAGCGCAGTTACACCGCTCGTCACCACGGGGTGCAGGCCCATTAGGAATCAGTACGGACAGAGAGTAGAGCCCGCGGACTGAAACTCCATTAGGCACCTTTCATTAGGGCAACGTTTCAACCCGAATCGGATCTTCGTCAAGCCAAAGTTTTCAAGAAGATTCAACCCAAACTGAAATTATGTCAAATAAATAGAGTATAGTGGGCTTATATAGAGGCTTTAACTCGATTCAGGGCTACCAACACTGCATTGCTATTAATCATTTACATTATGTGAATGTCCAGGGCTGCCCAGACCTGTTCCTGCAGATCTACCATCCTGTGGGTTTATACTTCAACCCTAACAAAGCCACACCTCACACAACAGCTAGAGATCTCATTGAGAAGCTAATTAGTATAATCAGTCAAATTATGGCGGAAGTGAAAACCTAGAGGAAGGTAGATCTCCAGGAACAGGGTTGGGCAGCCTTGCCGTAGGCTAAGAATCACAAGCGAGGCCCACGCAGACACGGAGAGGGGAGGGAGAGAGCCGAAGAGAAAGTCAGGCGCCGCGCGCGTCTCTGTGGCGCCCCCTACCTGCCGCTGCTGCTGCTGCTGGTGCTGCTGACGGAGTCGGAGCTGGAGGAGCGGCTTCTGGAGCCGGAGCCGCTGGGGGAGCGGGCGGGGCGCGCCGCCTGACTGGCCAGCCGCTGCGGCGAGGGGTTCCGCGAGTGCGTGGAGTGCGGCGACCTGCTGCGGCTGTGGTGGTAGGCCCGGTCGCCGCGGCGACCCCGCTCCTCGCGGTAGAGGTCGCGGTGCACGACGCTGGCCAGCGTGAAGGGCTCGCGGGCGCGCGGCTCGTACCGCGGCTCGGGCGTCTCGAAGCGGCTGGGGCTCCGGCTGCGCGACGCGTAGTAGCCCACGCCCACCGAGGCGGATGCCCCGCCCCCTCCGCCAGCCACGCCCCCTCCGCCGCCGCCGCCGGTGCTGCCGCTGCCCGGCCCGGCCCCTCCGCCGCCGGAGCTGACCCCGCCGGGGCCCCCGCCGCCTGCCCCGCCGCCGCCGCCGCCGCCGGAGCTGCCCCCCGCCCCGCCCAGCGCGCGGTCCCGGGGGTCGCGGTAATAGTCCGTATCGTAGTGCCGCTGCCGCTCGAAGCTGCTGCCGCCTCCGCCGCCACCGCGCTCATGGTGTCCATAGGCACTGTGATCATAGGCCCGCTCCCGACCGTCCGCAGCCCTGAGAGAGAGAGAGAGGGGGGGGAGGGGAGAGAGAGAGAGAGAGAGAGGGAGGGGGGGAGGGTAAGAGTGGAGAGAGAGAGAGGGAGGGGGGTAGAGAGAGAGAGGGAGAGTAAGAGTGGAGAGAGGGGGGGAGGGAGGGAGTGTGGGGGAAAGAGAGAGGGAGGGGGGAGAGAGAGAGGGAGGGAGGGAGGGAGTGAGGGGGAGAGAGAGAGTGGGAGGGGGGTGAGAGAGAACGAGAGAGAGGGGGAGGGGGGTAAGAGAGAACGAGAGAGGGGGGAGGGGGGAGAGAAAGAGGAAGGGGGGAGAGAGAGAACAAGAGAGAGGGGGATGGAGAGAGAGAGAGAGATTCCCGTTACTCTTCAACAGCCGTTTCACCCACTCAGAACACACTCTGAAATGAGCAACTGACAGACCTACATGACCCTGTAAAAAAAATTAATATTTAAATTTTTTGCCATTTCTTTCTCCATTTTGTTTTCATTTCAACACTGGATTTTCGGGGGGGCGGGGGGGGAACTAATAAAGTTATAGTTGCATAATTATGCAATTCAATATGAACATGCAGGAGAGGAGGGGGGGAGTGCCAAAGAAGGAAAGGGAATGCTTTTTCTCCTTTCAGTAACGAAAGAAACTTGGACTGGATTAAGGCTGGGCTCCCACACAAAACTCCAAATGTATCTTTAAAAAATGCAAAAAACGAGCCAGCAATCCACATCTGGGGACAACTGTATCCGCAACTGCAACTGTACAACCAACCGTATTCACAATTGTGTATTTAAATGAACACGGGTTCGTTTTATTTAGTACGATTCTCATAACTGAGAATCCCTACTGCCACAGAAGGAAAACAATGCATTATTTTATATTCTAAATTTATTTATATAATATAAAGCTTAAAATGGATATTGTTCTTTATACTAGCTTAGCTGACAAGTGTATCTGCACATGAAAGATCAACTATTTTGGCTCGACTAGCATTTTTCTTGAAAGTTAATATCCATATTTACCGTTGATGTAATGCATTTCTTATGCGTTAGGCATGTGCAAGCCAATTACATTCTGAGATGCGAGTCGTGATTCAGTAGTTAAGCATACTCGTTTTCTATATAACCGACGCAGACTTCGACGGAAGGCCATCCACATCAAACGTTAAGAGACGTTTCAGAGGGAAAGTGAGCTCACCCCAAGCCCAGCCTCATCGCTGGAGAAACTCCTGTGGTCGGTGCACACCTACAATTAGCCCACGCTAGTTGTGTTAGCGGCTAAGCCGCCAACGCCCGATTTACGCCAGGAGAGGAGCGGACGCTGTGTGGCGTCCGTTCCCCCGTCCGGCGCCCGTGCCAGGGGATCAGAGCTTTTATGCAACCCGTGGACGGAGTTCTAGAACACTGACTTAGAGAATTCTGGAGAGAAAAAAAAAAACATTCCAAGAAACGCACTCTTCAAAAAGGGTTATCAGCACCACGAGAATGGCACAGTTGCCATTTTGCAGACAGGCAGTGCTGGGTGGAAATTGAGAGCCAAATGAATATGGTGCAATTCATCTGCATAGTGCTGTTACAATGTGTGGGGGGGGGGGCGGTATATTTAAGCTTTGACAGGCCCAGCCCCCCACACCCCGTTTGAGCTGTAGAAGGGACTCCCATCCCTGGTCAGGGAGTCAGGGAGGACCCTTGTGTTTCCTGGTTTTCATTCCAACCTAAATTTCAATAGGAAGTATCGTTCACAATTAGACACTCAATGTCTAACGAAGGACCACCCCTCCCCCCCAGAAACTGATATTCACGCTACAGCGACTTGTAAGTAAGACTACACATTCATTTGAGGCCTTTAACTCAGCCAACTCATCTCTCAAAAGATTAACGGTTCCGCTTTCTGTTAACGCAACGTGGGAACTTACTCACTTACTCACAGCACGTTACACCGTGTGTCGATTGATCGACAGACCAGCAGCTGAACCAAGTGAATTCCTGGATTCTGAAAATGCGGACGCTCGGTCATAACAACTAAACCAATCATGGGGGGGGGAGGGGGGGGGTTTACAAGACAAACAAAATGGCATCAAAAGCTTGAATAGTCAAAATATGTTCTGACTCAGAATGAACGAAAACAAAATGGCCAAGTCAATAATAGCCTCAGCATTGTCCCATGCGCTACCTGCACTGAAAAGTTTATGCAACCAGTTCACCATTTACGGCCATTTATTTCACCGGATTCGCAAAGTGACGCGTTTTTAACGCGCATTCGCGCATTTTAGCGAAGGCAGAAAATGGCCGACGCTATGACTAGCAGCGTGGATCTGAACGGAAGGCCACCCGCCACCAAAAAGGGAATTGGCGGGTGGCAGAAAAAAAAAGGGAAGACAATACTGTTCCTTTGGAAAGAGGAAGATGAAAAGAACTGAGTGTAAACAGGAATGCAAACAAGCAGCTACTGTGTCCGCGGCCGAAGAGTAAACTAGGCGGTGGCCGAGCCCAGTGCCAACCTCGCCATCACCCCATCCGTATTCAAATCCGACGCGAAGCCACCCAGAAACCAGCGCTGTGAACGAACACACGAACGGCTGCGCCTTCGCCACGGCCCGAAGAACGTGTTGTGTTCTTGCCGTTCTGAGTACATCCATCAAATATTCCGACTATTTTTTTCTTTTCTTTTTTTTTTTTCTCTCTCCACTCCTACTTTCTACTTTATTGAACCTGTTCCACAGGGAGCTTAGAAGGTTCAGAGAAACCGACGTGTGCGTCAATTCAGAAATTAGGGAGGCGGTCCTTGGGTGGGGGGGGTGGGGGGGGAGGAGCGGTGAGAACAAATTAAAACACCATATTAACCGCATTTGTCCTTGAGCAGCATAACACATCTGCATAATAAATACACAACAATGAAACCTTGTTTTGGTGTCGAAGCCTGTCCTCACCCAAGTCTTTAGCACTCATCACACAAAGGTAGGGGAGCACATGAGAGTCCTTACTCTTGAGCATCTTCAGAAATTCATTAACAAAAGTCCAATGAGAAAATTTCCTACGCAGCCAATACAGATGAACCATGTTTATATCAACATCGGCAAAACAACAGCCCACTTATTCAAATGCTATAACTGTACTGGCCAATATTAAGAGGAGGGGGGAAAAAAGCACAGCAACACACTATTATTCAACAGTTTTTTTTATTTTTATTAAAGGAAATATCACACAAAACATCCGACTACATTCCTACATGCATCCAGCAAAAATAACATCCTGCTACACAGCTGTGAAATCCCAAATAATGTAGTCCTTGTGTCTGCCAACTTGATCTGAATCAATGTGAGGTTTGGGCTCCCAAATCATTAGCTAAGTAAATAAATTTCCCACTGTGAAAATTGCTAGCTGCAAGGGAATGACAAAGCAGTTTCTATACGTAATGCAGGAAAAGTGTTGTAAGTGGCTGTTCATTAATACTGTGCACACCCACAAGGCTAGAAGAAACAAACAAAACTAAACAAAAAAATCAGCGAGAAAGAGATTTCAGGTGACTTTAATGGTGAACTCCACCAAAATCCACCAAATGTCCACCAAATTTAACAACTCAATGTTATTGCCATGATAATTCTTCAAAATCACTAAAATTGCTGTAGCACTAAAACATAATTGTAATTCCAGACAAAATATGTCATTTCTTCAGGCTGCTGGTCAATGATGAGCTAGGTTCAAAACTACAGACCAAATTAGACCCATCTCAGCTATATCTACACAACCAAAACTGCATACAAGACAGTCCCACCAGCTAAGAAGTGACCCAACAAGCTTGCTATGAAATGTATTTAAGAGTGTGGCAGCTAGCCAACATTACGTAGAGCGACTAGCAGTTCCTCGAAAAATTTCCCATTGTCTTTTCTGCACAAAGCAATCAAACACGCGTGCATTAACCAAAGAAACAAGCCTGACTGGTGCGTCCAACGGGCACTTCCTTACAAGACAGTTGCCGTGTTAGAGCTTCTACAGGAGGACACTGCCAAGGAGGACTAAGATATGATGGTTTTGGGATTTAGGACTCTCTTTAACCACCTCTTTCAGTCCAGCTTGCTTGGGAACCCGACAGTAATCCAGTAAACTGTTCTAAGATCGAGCGAGCTTGAGGAATATTTATCAAAAACGGAAAGAAAAAAAACAACTTTAACAAGAAGTTAATATTTAATATACAGGGGGCGACATAGCTCAGGAGGTAAGACCGATTGTCTGGCAGTCGGAGGGTTGCCGGTTCAAACCCCGCCCTGGGCGTGTCGAAGTGTCCTTGAGCAAGACACCTAACCCCTAACCCCTAACTGCTCTGGCGAATGAGAGGCATCAATTGTAAAGCGCTTTGGATAAAAGCGCTATATAAATGCAGTCCATTTACCATATTTCTGTGAAAAAGCAGAATTTTTTATTTGACTGGAGAACCGAACTGGATTTTTTTTTTTAAATGAAGTGGAGTGGTCAGTCTTTTTCTGCGGTAGTTCTCTCTAAACAACATCCTCAGTACAATTTAGAATTCCACTTTATGGTACAAGCTTATTTATATCAGCCACATGCGCTATTATGTGAACAAAGTATGTATACCCTATACATAGTGTGTAGAGGGGAATATTTATGTTTTCTGTGGAACCAAAGAAGTGTGTGTGCGTGCACATGTGTATGTGTGCATGCATGAGTTGGATGGAAACGGTGGGGAGGACAGGATTATTTGAATAGCCTATTATTAAAATCATAAACTATTACTTGCTACCTTTAATCTCAGTCAATCCCTGGTTATTTTAGTCATTGTGATTCGCAATGGAATAATAAAAAAATTAATAATCAATGGATCATGATTTTTGGATAAATGGCTCAAAACAAGATTCAAATGCAACACGCCTTAATTTCACAAACAAATGTTTTTAGGAGAACTAAAAATATCCAATAACTTAGTTGGCAGCTAAGAAGCTAGCTAGCAAGCTGCAGATGTAGCTGAATGAAATGGGATTCGCTAGCGGTAGCAAGAGCTAATCGTCTAGCCATGATAACTAGGAAAAAGCATAAATAAACCTAGCAGTGTCACCAAGAAGAGGAGAGCAAGCCTTTCACTTACAACCTCAATCTCGCTAGCCTGATGAATCTGCTGACAAAGACCAAGTGGTCGAAATATCTCAGCTCACAAGTGTAATTTATTTGTTATATAGCCGAGTTTGTTAAAATCTTCTTTGAGCGCATGGGTTGGTAATCCATTTTTTTTTATTGATAATATTTAGCCTACAAAGCGGATGGTAGCATCGTGAGATTCAAAGAGAAAGCACTTAATCTGAATGAAAAGTCGAAAATGAGACGTCGCACTCGCTAGCTTTTTTTATTTTTAAGTTAATGCATACGATTTGTTTAATGATTTTCCCTCGACTGTGTAGTGTAGGCTACATCTCAGCCGTCCAATTTTAATTCAGTTATTTTCTCTCATTAAGGGTTAATATATTGTGCCTGTCATGAGCAGACGCATTGCTTCATAAAAAGGGGTGCTGCATTGTTGGTTTGGCTTTATGTGGAGCCAGTGCTCCCCCCCCCTCCCCCCACTTGTTGCATACTTGGTCTTACTGTAAAATAAATTTTAAAAAGAAAAGCGTACTTCCGTAATTGTTTTTTTTTGTACCACCATAAAGCGGTAGAGCTGTATTAGTTAGGACGTTGACTGCATTGTCGCCAGGAACACAGCAGTGTCCGTAGGATGCGTGTGGAAAATGTATTCCGAAATACCCTACCTAGTCGGCCTACACACTTTTTCACAGGTCGGCCCAAAAATGTATTTCTGCCTACGCCGCTGTAGCATGGGCAACATGAAATAAAATAAATAAAACGGAAATTACACCTGGGGTTTTCTATCATCAGCAAAAAGTTGTTTTGATCAGAACGACAAAATATAATTTGTAGCTTATTACATTACATTAACATTTCATCCCGTTTCTTTCACAAGCGTCACAGTAAAATTATGAAGGACACTCACTGTGCTATTATTGACAGTTGGCGTATTAATGACAAAAAGTCATTTTTTATCAGAACGCAAGATTTTGAAATGTTCTGCGTTCCAAAGACGCATTATTCCGTGGGCTAGCGCAACCACTGAATTGCTTCAGTGTAGCCTATATCCAAGCTGTATGAACGGATAGCATTTCTAAAAATGCATTTGCTGTGTAAGGCACTCTGGACGAGGGCATATGCTAAATGCCTGTAATGTGAAAAAGAAGAACCAACCTAGCAGAACTTCCTCTCTAGAAGATGAAGTGAGAACAAATATTCGGGTTTTAAGTGGTTCCGTTGTGCCAGACTGTGCCCGAAGAATTTGGAGAAATGCATGGAACAGGAATTCCATCTTGCTACACGATAGTATAAATAATTGTAATGAATCACTAGAATCACAATTTGTCCCAAAACTTACATTAAGTTATCATTCGATGCCTGTACATCAATAACCTTTCAACCGAAGTTTTAAAATGGAAAACAAATGGTTCATCAGCTATGGCAAGAATTACATGGCAAAAACCAAGCTGTGTAACAGCACTATGATTTAATTTAAAATTTAAATTACACAGTCATAATTGACCCTACATGGAACAAACACAGGGGAGAGACAGACTGCATCAAAGTGCGCCCTATGGCTAATTTCATCTGTGACCTCATAGCACTGTTGTTATGCTCGCTACTGCATTTCCCTAAAAGCGTTCCAGCCCCGCCCACTTATCTCTCTAAAATTTCACGTAATAAGAAAATGCCTTTTATATTTTTTTCTCTCAGCAGAGTAGAGGGAGAAAAATACTACTGACTTTGGGTGGTGAAACTAGAAGCCAGGGAAGCAAGAAAGAGAAAGAAAACGTAGGAGAGAAATAAATGCAAAAGGACACAGTCTGTAAAAGCCTAGAGGCTAATAAAACAGCTTAGTTTTGGGTTTTTCTTCTATTGGCTACAGCCATTAGTGGGAAATGTGGAAAGATTGACAATGGTTCAAACTGGGAGGGGGGGCGGGGGGGGTTAGACAATAGAGCCAAGACACACAGGGCAGAACATACCAACCTTTTCAGACAGCGGTAACCAGACCTACAATCCCAAATACAATATGGGGAGACAGACTTTGTGAGCAAAAAAAAAAATAAAGAAAAACAAAAAGTTAAAAAAAAAAAAAAAAGTAAAATGGAGGAAAAAGTTCAAAAGCTTGTAGGAGGTTGTCAGTGTAGTAGTAATCCTCAACTGCAAGGCAGGATGCTGAAGGACTTTGGAGGGGCGGGCAGAGGCTAATCCAAACAGATTCAACTGTCACAAAATCGTTTGTGGTATACGGGGAAACAGAATGGGAAAAGGGTCCCACTAAATGTCCAAATAAAAAAAAAGCAATATATTCAAACGCGTGTATTTTATGATTCTGAGAAAAAAGGGGGAAAAAACAGCCCAAGGGTAAAAGGTCATTTTTCTGCTGCGAAAAAGACACATTGCAGTTTCAACGGCGCAAACACAAGAGTCCTGCTATGCTGGATGTGGTACAGACAGCCCCCCACAGAATAAAAAGGTTCACGTCAACAGAAATCCCAGCGAGTCTCAATCTTCACAAAAAAAAAAAAAAAAAACATGCAGATGCATCCATTCACACAGCCCACGCAGTCCAGATCTTCAGGAGCGATCCAAACTCAGAGGTACTCCCCCCTCCAATGGGAAATTCTTTTGGTAAAAACGTTTATTTTTTTTCCCCCAGAATCCACTCAAGTTGCCGATGTTTGCAGTTCCGATTTTCTTCTCTTGAAATAATCCAACTTCATCCTTCGACGGGGGGCGACGTTTCAGCTCCCTCCAAATTTTACAAATCCCACAAGGATAGCAC
This sequence comes from Anguilla anguilla, assembly GCF_013347855.1. Taxonomy (NCBI): domain Eukaryota; kingdom Metazoa; phylum Chordata; class Actinopteri; order Anguilliformes; family Anguillidae; genus Anguilla; species Anguilla anguilla. The sequence goes on along the minus strand of NC_049211.1, from coordinate 5,931,539 downwards.
GTCTTTGGTCAGTCCAAAATGACCAGGTACAGACGCCAAAACATCCACATTTCAGGAAGGCTGGCTACCGAACAGGCAGCTGAGACAACACATGGGGCACGGAGAGTCCTTTTCAAATTAGGATGCTGTGGATGGTTTCTCTGCTTTTCCCCTGTATGCTTCCAAGGCCCAATGTGCTGCTAGATCCAGGGGTGGTGGGGGCAGGGGGGGTGGAGTAGAGTAATCCATCAGCAGAAGACAACTCTCAGTTTACATCCATGGGAAAATGAATGCATCTTTCTTTCATCTTCAGCCGTAGACCAAAAATCCTACTCGCTTGCACCCGCCTCGTTTTGTAGCATCCAGAACGGTCCATCCTTAGCAGACAACTTCCCATACCCAATACTTCCACGTTCATTAGTTCTTCCAAAAAAATTAAAAATGAAAAATTAAAACAAAATGAAGAAATAAATGAATTTTTTTTTTTTAAATGGTGGAACTAAAAGCAAGAGTCGTAATTTGCTCACTCTGGTTTTCTGTCTGTATTTTTGTTCTCTTTTTCTTGATCGATAGCAGACGTCTCCCCAGAACAAACCAGTAGAAACCCTGATAACCAGACATATAATCCCAAAGAAAACCGAAAAAAAAAAAAAAAAAACCCACACCACCACTCTCACAAATGACTGAATATCCTTTTCTTTGGCCAAGATACATCCAACAGGGCAGTATATATCCCGGGAATATTATCCGCCAGAGTCCAGACAGCCATGGAAACGCGATTCCTAAGCAACACCACCACCAGTAAGAAAGGTGGGAAAGACACATTTCTTTTTTTTTCTCTTTTGGTTAATCCCATTTCTAATTAACGAGTCATAAAATTAACAGAATATAAAATCTTTTGTTTTTTTTGTGTGTGTTCCTCTCTGCGTTTTGTAATAAGAGATTTTTTAAAATAAAGACATTAATCCACCAAGTGCGGTACTGTACTCCAGAGCAGTACTCCCAGGTAAGGCCGCTGGAACAGAATTTCTCCTGCATCCATAAATCCCTGGAAAACTGGCCCTGGGTTCTCCATAAAGGCGACATCCGACTCGCGAGCAGAATAAACCTCACATAACGCTCGGCAGGAAAAGATCCCAATCAGGCACATATGCTACACACACCTACATATAAACAAATATATACGTTTCAAAAAATACATATTTCCCGTTTCTGAAATCATTTCTGCATCTCTGAGTAAGACAGAGTTGTGGGGGGAATTGGTATCCCTAAGAGGCTACTTGTTACATCTTAAACCCCCCCCCGCCTCCCCTCCCCCACCCCCCTAAAATAAAATAAAAAGAATAAATTATAAAACTTGGGAGCAAAAAAAAAAGAATTTTTTTTTTTTTTTAAAACAGAAAAGCACCCCTGGAATTTCGGGGGACCACTTACCCGTCCAGTCTGCGTTCGTAGCGCCCCTCCCGGCTGTGGAGCGAAGCGGGAGGCACGTAGACGGGGCCCCCCGCCCCCCTGGTGAACCCCGAAACGTCCCGCGTGCGCGTGCCTAGCGGCAGGCTGTCGTCCAGGCCGCGCGCGGCGCTGGGGATGGTGCCCGGCTCGTTGTAGTCGGTGCGCAGGTCCCGGTCCCCCATCTTGTTGATGGAGTTGTGCGCCTTCTGGGCGCTCTTGATGTCCACGAAATCCACGAAGGCCGCCACTCCGCCTTCCGAACCGCGCTTCGGGAGGACTTTGACGCTCTCCACCCGTCCATACCTGCAAAGGGGGAACAGGCGAGGGAAAGGTTACACGGGGCCCATGGGGGGGGGAGGGGTGGGGACAAAGGACGACGAAATTAAAAACCACTGACGTCATCGCCGGCCACGGCAAAGCAAGTTGCGTCCTCGACAAAACGGCCAAAACCATTTTTGAGTGTTGCATGGCAACCATGATCCAATGCAGCCATCGCACTCAAATCGATCAAGCCATTCGCAGACAGGAAACCGAAAAGGTGACTGGCACAGAGAGCAACGTGCACAGCCTCCTGCGTTTGCCCACTGAATAAAATACGGACAGATAAATACAGATTTTTAGCGCTGCTAGACTAAACAGCCTATTACTGCTGCTTAGCTATGCTTATCAAAGCGCTAATTTCGGCTGTCAGGCTACTACTGCGCTGAAGTATTACATCATCAAAAATCAATTTACTCCCTTTACACAAGCGACTTCTAAAAAAAAAATCTTTATCCCAAGTAACACCGCAGTACACTGAAGTCCTAATGAAAAGTTGGTCTGATTACTTCTATAATTGCCGTGCCTTCCTCTCAAGTGGGAAATGAGTATCTTTCCCCTCTCGACTAGCATTCTGCATTCCTGTTGACTCCCAATGAAACACTGGTTGAGACTGCCGGTGTACGCCATCAACTCAAGTAGCACAGATCTTAACACACTTACAGGACACAGTCTGCAATTCAGCCATGCGTGTTAAACATGACCGGGCTGGCTTTCTCCACAGAATTCCTCTTCCAGGACTAATTACACAAAGTGATGAGCCTGTTGCCGCAAAAACAGCCAGAGAAGAGTAGAAGAGTACTGGCAGGAAAACATCCTCAGGTTTTATTTAGAAAGAACATATCCCCAAACACCGTTGTAGGTACACTCAATACGAACTCTGTGTTCTTTGTTTTATGTCACCCCACCCTACTGGGGGGGGGATTGTTCCAAGTCACATTGTATAACTTGGGATCCTTTACATCCAACTTCAGAGACACTTTGTGCCAGGATTTAAAGTATGTTTCTTTGTCTTTAAAAAAGTCTCCGCATGATCAATAATAAAGATGGAAATATCCTTGCAACGAGTCCCAGCATCGTTTAAGAACCACGTGTGGAGGAAAACCCCTTCTTAGGTTCGGTGGGTGAGTCGGTGATGCAAGAATAAAGACTAGAACTTATGATTTCTTCTAATAACCTTTTTATTCTCTTTAATCAATAATCCTTTTCATGTACGTAGGCCTACGGGAGGTCTCTAATACCATAAAGATGCATAGAGAGCGTCTTCGCATTATGTTTTTACATCCTTTTTATACAACCAGATCTCCTCCTACCCTGATGCATCTTCCCTTTAAAATAACCAACAGTTAACAGTTAAATGGCAAAAACGCATGAGGTCGGACTACCAAAACCGCAACTCCTTCACACAACCGAGACGAAAAAACACAGAGGATGCGTTGCGTCCCAATCGGGGAACGATCTTCTGGCGCTTTACGTTTTTCTGCGTACGCTGCTGAACGCTCCACAGAGAATAATTTAGTCATCACTTCCCAGGCAGGCAGCTTCGGCTAAGGGCAGTAAAAAGAGATTAGCTGGGAACATAAAGGAATGTAGCGCTGTCACAACGCCAAGATTTCACCTGCAATATGACACCAGTAGGGCAACGCCACACGAATAGGTCCTGATGACCCAGATCCTGCAAGTAATGGACTTTGTATCGAATCTGGTGTGAAATGGAAGCTAGTATATAGGAAGTGTACACTTTCGGAATATGAAGTCAGTTACGCCATTTACAAGGATGTCCACGTAGGCCTATAAAAATGGAGTAAGGCCGATGGATTTTGGCCCAAAAATATGAAAATGAGCCAGTAGAGAAACATTCCACCAAGGACATTTAATGATGGTTGAAAATGCATACATCATCGCACACATCAACTTTCTTTGTAAATTGCATATCTGGGAGAAATCATAAAACACATGTTTTCAGATTGTGTTTGTTTGAAAAAATTGCTTAGGTTCATGTCATTCTGTAACCATGATTTTTTTTTTTATTTTTCTTTTTATAATTTCCTTTGGTTGTTGAGGGAGGGCAATGAATGTTCTTCATATACAAAGGAAGTTTAGGTTTTGTGATCACATCATGAAAATTGTAAAAGAGGAAAGAACATTCCAGCAAGGAAATTTAAAGATGGTTGAAAATGCGTACATCATCTTTCTCAGTAAATTTCATATCTGGAAGAATTCACAAAACACGTTTTCAGACATACAAAAAGGATGTCGCTCATGGTTTATGCAAATATGCCATCACAATACAATGGATTGAATGAGAAATGTCCAAATAATGTGATAGTCCATTATGCTACTGTATTACCCTACGCTGTTCTTGCCTATCTGCATCAGATTGAACTAAGAAATGAAATTCTGAAAAGTCTTCAATGTTGTGAAGAGTACGAAACACTGGTGACAAAAAGGATGATGAAAGTAGCCTATTTGTTAAGTGAATGTATAAAAATAATTAAAATTCAGTAAGCTGGCATTTGTGTGGATTCATGAAGTTTCAAGGTTAATTAACATTGTATCCTATTTTTTGAGTGAAAAAAAAATGAAACACATTTCAAGACATTACAATTCCAAACACCCCTATTCCTGTAGAATGCTCCCCTTACAACACGTAGCCTAAACCCTTCAGTATAGGCAATATTTCCCCCCCAGTTTTAGCACTTACAATATGTAACCCTTCGACAAATATTCAAATTGTTCCAATTTCTTTTATTTTTCTCGACACATTTCATTCTGTTCCATTTCATAGCCTAAATCTGAACGCACTGCGGTGGTCTCTTGAAGGCCAGAACTTCATATTCTAAAAGTAGCTAAACAGAGGAAGGCGACGTGTCGAGTTGACAGCGGTGGGAAATCCAGACGGACGTCACACACAACGTCACCACCGCAGCCCCATCTTGAGTCGGGGAAAACTCCGGAATCCTTTCTTCTATTTTCACCACTTAACCGAGGGAAATTATAAAAATGCACTGGGGACTACTAGTAGCTCAAATTAACTTAGGGGTTGTTTTTTTTTTTGTTGTTCATATGAGAATAACGGCGTAAAAAATTATGATCATAACTTTTGGGTTCTCCGTTGATTAGATTAGATTAGATTAGATTAAGGAGGAGGAGTTCACAAGAGCACAAACCATATACGGGTATTTCGCCTGGAGAGCACAGCTTGAATTTGTACCTTTTTCTTCTATATTAGCTCACTGCATGCCAGCAACCTGTGGGCTGTGGCATGACCATCTCTCCCGTAGCGATCCTATGATGATCATTAGCAAGAAACCGCAAAGAATGTATAACTACTGCACTCAGTAATGGCTGAAGGAGAGGCAGAGCACCAAAGATCTATGAGAGGTATTGGACACTACCTTTTGGAAGAAATATGCAGTTGCTTTGGCAACGATCAAACAATACAGGACGCAAGCCAATCAAAACAGGCACGCAGAACACCTCATTTAAATGGGTGAATAGCAGCATACAACTCAGCACACACACACACATACGTTCTTGGGATCAGGATTTAGGGGGGGGGGAGGTGAACTGAGAAAACTACATTAACTTCATGAAACTTTTAAAAGCTTGGTCACAAAGTCTCAACATTCCACACAAGTCATCTTAACTCTGCAAGCTAGTTTCACGCAGTCCGTGATGTACAGTAACCGACTGCAAATGTCTGATATCCTTCAGCAGCAACATCTTAGGCTGGTCCTTTCATATTGCAAAACCGCATTTATGTTTGTGCATGACAATCTCAAAGTGAGGACATTTTCTGGGCTGGCTCTAGGCCCTGTCAGCAATGGACTGAGCTAGTGCAGGATTTTGATGATGTCACACACTTTTGCAGGGTACCAGTAGACAGACAGCATTGCCTTGAGCACGATTTATCCAAGCAAGATTTATCATCTGAAACATCTCAAAATTATAGCAAGATGCTGGATATCTTTTTTGCAGAAAAACTAGTTTTAACTTGTGTCTCTACTTTTCGCAAACATCTTTGAATAAAAGCAAGATATACGCGCCCTGGTGTTACACGGGCTTAAGGAGGTACGTTTGATTCATGCCGATTAATAAATTTGTGACCAACATTTTGCTGAAGGCTTTTTCATGGTTCCATGTCATTTAATAATAATAATAAAGGCTTCCATGGCTTTTTGGCCAGCGTGTGCTGCTGCCTTTTGTAAATCTTAAAGCTCTCTGCAGTGAGGAAGGGGGTGGGGGGGATAATCGGCTCATGCATCACCAATGAGCTGCCCCTGGGTGATGCATGGCAACCATTTGCACCAGCGTGCTCACCACACATCAGCATAGGCCGAGATAAAGGGATTTATTTGGCCAATTAATGAGGGGTAGGGTTTAGGTGGCCAAATTTTTAAAAGCCAGGTTGGAAATATTGGCATGGGGAAACCCCCCCCCCCCCCCCCGACACTGTGCATGAAAATAAACACTGTACCAATGCCGTTCAAATTGTTTTAAATGTGGTGGTTATTGGTCAACATGCTGGTCTTCAATCTCCCCAGACACTCCCACGTCACTCCCCTGCTCACTACCATCCACTGGCTGCCTGCTACAGCTCGCATCAAATTTAAAACATTGGTCCTAGCATACCAGGCAGTCAAGGGATCTGCCCCAGCATACCTCCACAAGATATTCAAACCCTACATGCCAGCCAGACCCCTCTGTTCCACTACCTCAGGACGCCTGGCACCTCCCCCTCTTCGCACCTGTGCTTCCCGAACACGTCTCCTGTCTGTTCTGGCTCCACGATGGTGGAATGACCTCCCCGTGGAGGTCAGAACAGCTGAGACACTGACCCACTTCAAGCGACGACTGAAGACTCACCTCTTCAGGCTGCACCTCTCCCCATCCCACCCTACCTCCCTGTAAATGACTGTAAGCTTAGGGTTGTAACTAGGTAGCTGTTTCGTAGGTGACTTAGTTAATGCACCTGTCAATACTGCTTGTATTTTTGCATAAACTGCGTTGCCGCTGTTCTCGTTTGTGTTAGTGTTAATCAGTTTAACCTTCAGGGTCCAAGTTGAACTATGCGGTTGTTCCCTGCACTTGGACCGGTACTTCTCTCTAGGGTTTTCGTCATACTTGTTCCTGGTTATGGTCATACACTTTGTTGTACGTCGCTCTGGATAAGAGCGTCTGCCAAATGGCTGTAATGTAATGTAATGTATCACTTTTAAAAGTTTCACAGCATACTGCATGAGGTTTAACGCCTCATGCACTAGAAACCACGGCATTACGAATTCTGACACTAACGCCCTCGTACCAAGACAGCCCAGGACTGTCGGGTCTTGGGGGCTTTTTAGCATTATATTCTACACAAATTCATCCAGGGGCCTGTATCGTGAAGCAGGATGACAGAGTTAGCTGGATAACTGCAAGTAGAAAAAACCCGGAAACCCCTTCAAATCTGGAACATGGACTCAAGTAAACAGAGCCCTTCTGGGTTTTACTCAGCGCAGTTATCCAGCTAACTCATTAACCCTGCTTTGTGTTACTGGCCCCAGGTCAAAAACAACAAAGTTCTCTTTTTTCCCGAATGAGCTGAGAGGCTATCCAACATTTAAAAAATCCAGGATAAAGAAACAGTTTTAATCTTAATCTTGCCCATTAATCAGAGACAGAAAATTGGTGCGTCAGCCATCTATTCCAATTTCATTTCCAAATGGGGTTCACTTGATCATACACACCGAAATAAAACAACCCCCAACATTAGTCAAACTGCAGATGAAAAGGCTAATTTTCAGACGGATCTGCTCCGTCGACAAGTGGCTTGCAGGGGATGTTTCTCAAACTCCGCCCTCGGTAATTTAAACGCTGCAGACACCGAACTTGCATTCTCCTCGCGTCAGTCCTCTGGCTCGTCTCCAAAACCATCTCTCTCTCTCTCTCTCACTCCCTTTTCACTCCCTTTCTTCCTCTCCCTCCATCACACGGTCTCGCTGCTCAGCGGCAATTCACCACACGCACACCAGGATTTAACTATGAGGCTCACCGAAACATCGGAGGCAAAAAGACTACTTTTTTTTTTTTCCCCCAAAAATCCACAACAGTGACAACTCTATACCATATTTGCATAGAAATTGCCCTAATTGCAGCGGGACAAAGCAGGCAAGATTAATCCTTTCTGATACTGAACCTGAAAGCAGTCGATTTTACAGTGGATAATAACCCTGTAAAATCGAGACCAACCCTTTTCCTGGGAAAAACCTGCCCCTGGTCTTATGCACGCATATGCACCTACTCAGTTTTCATGAGCCATGCATGTACAGCTCACTAGGCATCGGCAAACCTGGCCAGCTCTTACCAATGTCCAACACAAAAACAATCACTGAAGTCCCACATGCCATGCACTTCCCATTCCTAAGGTTTATTCTGGCATTCTGATTCTAATTATATTCTTATCAGGCTCACTTACGGTAAACGCAATAAAGGGGAAATTTAAATGTTAAAATTTTATGCATTTTACCAAGTCGCTAAAGATCAGGAACTGTATCCAAAACCGCAACATCTGTTCGAAATGATCTGGAAGTCCGTAACACCACACCAAAAATATACCGTACACACCAAACAATATAACAATACACCAAACAATAGAAATCATTCTGTTTATAATTTGCTCTATGCATAATATACAAACCAGCCTGTTTGCCAGGTCCACTGGCTCACAGCCAAATGTGCATTTGCTGAAGAGTTTACTGGATATTGCAGGGCAGTTAGTTTCCCCCTGCACTGCAACACACACAGCAATGCATGTGCTGAAGAAGCTCAAGCAAAAGAGGCACGTTCTTCAGCAGGCTAACTCAGGCCAATTCCAAACAAAACAAAAACGGCTAAAAAGAAACCAGATCCGTGACTTTCTGTTTTCACTAAAGCTTAGACAGAAATGCTAGTTCTCAGTCTTAGAGGGCTCACGCCAGACTGGAAGAAATCCTACTTTCTCCACATACAGATGACTGAAAAAGAGCCAGAGATGTAGAACTATTCAAGGCCAACCATCACAAGGAAATGTGCAAAACGAGGGGGGGGGGGGAAATAAATCAACTATAATATGGATTGGTCCACAGTATGTGCATTTCGACACATACTCCTTACTGGGTAAACAGTGAATCAGTTTGACTTTGTGTCCTGTTTGTTGTGCAAAGACAGGCGAGAGAGAGATGGCTGCGTTTTTCTCTCTCACACATGACGCTCTTGGACAGTCGAACAGAGCGGTCCTTGTGAGACTTGTGAGAAGAAGCAGAAAAAAAATAAAAAGACTGAATCCGCAACTCACACCAGACCCAATGAGCTTCTTCTTTTTTTATTTTTTTTTATTTATTAGACACAAGGTTGTTAATAGTGTCCTTTATTGTGGGGCAAAAGGAGAGAGAGAATTTGCCGAGAGGCAAAATTCAAAGTATCCGATACGGAGGATAAGAGGGAGAATATAGGCTGTTGGTATGCAAAAAAAAAAAGCTTGTTGTTATACATTTTGCAATGGAAAAGGCATAACTGGCATGATTTCTGAAACCATTACATGCTCATATATGACCAGCATAGAACAATTCATCAATTAGAATAATCCAAAATTGTTTCAAATCACACAGGAAAAAAAAAGGGATTTTTAAAGCTTTTTATGGGCAATAGCCTACTCAACTGCACTTCATCCTCTGACCACTGTGCATTATGCGCATCCAGTCATACGCCATATGCTCAATGACTGACAAATCAAGTGCGGTCGCATGACTTAAGTGTCGCTGCCGTCTCACGCTGGTTATTGCTGCTCCTGTAAGTGCATAATATAATGCATCTTGTTAGGGTGGCCCAAGACGCTCTGGGCAGGAGCAATTGCCAAATTAATGAATGAACAATCTTGCATGAGCATCCTTTTGGTGCAGAAGACATCCACTCGTTCTGGTAACAAACGGCACACCATCTTCAGGCTGATGGAATAAAGGTTGCGAAAAACTGAGGGATAACACGGGCCTGGAAGCTTGAGAAAGGTAACAGCAGAACACTTGTGGAAAGGGTTAATTCAGTACCGCTGCATTTTTATGTGATCTTCCCTTCACTAAGCAACAGTAACCAAGCAACTCCAATGGAAAACCCAACACCAAAGCACTTGAAGAAAAAAAAAAAAGAAAAAAAAACAGCAACACATCGGGAAACGATGGAAATGTAACGGAATGTGCGATTTCCAATGAACAATACAGCACGTGACTTTACCACGTTCTTGTGTTTCGACATTGTTTTGCTTGTAGGAAATTATTAATCCTAAGGATGAAACCGCAGCTTCGTTGCACTGTGAGAGGACGCAAAGCTGGACGACAGATCATTTTAATGTTACACTGGAAATCAGGCTTCCCAGTAGGGCATACAAATATGCATATCCGATATTAAAGACCATATTCCATCATATTCTATATGGCACTGCCCACAATTGCCGCCTCGCCTTCTACCTTTTCTAAACGGCCGTCTCCCTAAAAGGCATTTATCGAGCATGTCTTGCCAGTTCCTGATAAAATAGTGCATCCAAATGCAACACCGTTCATCCCATATCCAGGTAGCTTAAGTTATGATGCGTCCTGTTTTGGGTTTCAATATATTATTTGAAAAGTGATAACGTTTATGAGTGCGTGTTTTTCTCTTAGTGTATGTGTTGCAATCAATTGTTGCATAGATATTTGTCGTGTTTGCAAATACTGGAATACCAGAAACGGGACAAATGAATTGTCTTAATTTCGCATTATTTCTAACCCTTTATCAGCGCACACGGAAACAGCATAATAAGTGGCAAAACTCGTAGCAACTTCGTATTTTACCCAAGCATTCAAAAAAAGGTACGTCTACAAAACAGACCTGCGCGCGTAGTCTAATCGATACTGTGTATCTAGCTGCATGTGTGTGTGGTTTGTTTAACAGCAGAACAGTTCCCACACTGACTTCACAATCCTCGACGCCATTTTACAAACCCATTCACACTGCTTACTCACTGTCCCTTCCCCCATCTTCAATACCTTCCGCTCCCGCATTCTTCTGGCACGCTTTCGCATTTTGACTTTCTCTCGCTTGAGGGATAGAATATGCTATCCACGACCAATGCTTCGTGCAAAAAAAAAAAAAAACATTCAAGTGCTCTTCAGACTGAAACGAAGCAACCAACTGTACCATACTCGATACGTAATTAACCAATTTAGAATTTTGCATAAAAGGATATCAAAAATATCCCCTGATGTTTATAATATTTTTACAAAATACAATTAGGCTATTCTATTGCTTAAATCGCCACTCAGCAGTGACGATTTAAATAATCGAACGCGTTTTATCGTCGTCGGGACGAGCAAACCAAATATGAAATTGTTTACAATCAAACGGCCAAGTCATAGGCTATAGCTTTACAGCGCCTAACCATACTACTAAATATGTGTAATTACACCAATTCATCACTTTCGAAGTGCAACCGAAAATGATGCTCCCATTGCAGAGTCCAGCATTAAAAAGAGTGATTTTACTTTCGCTAAGTGACCATGGTAATTCAATAAATATGCAAATATAATCGCATTTTACCAATAATTACATAAATACTGTTTGCTATTAAGTGGGTCCATATTGATTATCCTGGTACTCGCACACTGAGAATACTTTTTCATAAATACACAGACCATTCTGTGATCGTCAGGACAATGCCCATGTCAAATGAATTAGGCTACCTAGTATGCAATGTGCACCAGCGATACGTTTTTCCCTTGAGTATATAGTCTATAGCAGTGTCCAACCATATCGGGAAAAGGCCTGATGTGGGTGCAGTCTTTTTTTTTTTTTTTAGCCCAGCACCAAGATATCTGAATCAACTGATGAAGTAATCGGGGTCTTTAATCAAGAGACCATGAGGAGTAGAATCAGGTGTCTTAGTGTTGGGCTAAAACAAAAACCTGCATCTACATCGGCCCTTTTCGGATAAGATTGGACAACCCTGCTCTATAGAAACCAATTGTACAGATTCACCAATGTAGTTTATTTGTGCTGACGGAGAGTATAATTATTCAATGAGTAGGTTACTACTGCTGTAATAAATACTCTAATAAATAGGTTAGGCTACTGTAAACCAACGTGACACACAGAGGTTAAACGGAGCTCATATCACGGAAAATGTTTCAGAAGACTAACAAAACAGTTAATCTCGTCAGGTCGCTCGGCAACATTTTCCCACCCTACGAAACCAGGCAGCTGGAGAGACAGCATTCAACAAGACTTCGGTCAGCGATCTGACGATGGAGCAAACCCAATCAAAAGGAGGGAAGAGATGTGCATACAGTACTTGGGATCGATTGTTGTCATTCTCTCCATTTCAGAGTCAGGTTAGTCTACACACAGGATTTCAGATTTTTTTTAATCAATCAAAACAAATGTATCGCCTGGGCTAAGTCACAGCTCCACAGCAGTGTTTTACTTTATTTTTTACAAAAACCATAATTACAACAAAACATTTCAAGTATGCGATAAATAAGGACCATTGCCACTCTGTGAATGGGCTACCTTAATTATTGCAAACGTCAGGCATTAAGCATCAAAGTGATGTTTTTCCATTATTCAAAATGAAGCTATTCTTGCTCACTTCCTTGTGAACGACCTGCTTTGACTCCTTTCCATCGCTCTCAGCTGGATATGTACGTGTTAATCCATGGGAATTTTTTGGATCGATTTTTGGGTCGTTCATTTCTCAAAATAATGTTAGATCGGATCTGGGCCTCTAACCTATTTGTGGTTACACAGAACTTTACAAATAATGTTCTATTCGCACTGATGTGGCTAAAAGTAGCACATATATAACTAGCCAAGTTCATTTTACTTGTTTTACTTAACAAATCAGGTGGGAATAAGCAACCACACACCATTCAATTAATACACAAAACATACCGCGAGCTGGAACCTACGTCAGCACAACCCCATACAAGAATCACACCTGCAAATTGACCGCGAGGCTCTCAGCTTGGCAGTATTTATTTGGCGGTCTGCAAAGTTCAGCGTCGAAACTGACGTTGATGTCGCACTGATTTTGGTCTATCCATAGTGTAGAATAAATTCGCAACCAATTACGAAATTGTGTACAGTCTTGTACCTAAAAACAAACATATTTAATAGGCTATACTATGTATTAAACGTAAAATGAGGTACCTGGACATTGATGAGCATGAAGTCGGTATATCGACACTATTCCCAGTCTACCTGGGCACGGCAGAAATAATGGCTGGCTAACCGGCAAAACACGTAGCTAACTAAACTGGCCAGCAGCAAATAGGATGCACGTTTATTTTAACAACATTTAATTCATAATTTTGTCTAATAAAACTATTCATTTCAGCTAGCTAACTACTGTCAGCCAATGGCTCAAAAACTCTTGCCTATGCACCAGCAGTTTTAGGGTAGTTATCTGCTAGCTTGCTTCTTACCCAAGTTGTGAAAGCTCACTAACAAGCTAGCTAGTAAATTTCAACAGCAAAATGATTCGCGATCATTCATAATCACACAGCTAGTTGGACAGTAACTAAACAGCCTGCTAACATTTCAACTGAAATTACTGAAATGTGGTGTATCGCACATGTATGCAAAAACAAAGTTAGCGCTAGACTCGTATATTTGTTAGACTAGTTACTTTACGAGATAACTAGCTAACATTAGTGCAACGAATACAGTGAATCAACTGGTAGTACCTCAGATACAGCTTGCACATTTAACTGACCAGGTTAACTGAGCGAGAAACAGACAATGTTTCAAATGCTGCATTGCCGACTAGTCAGCAAACAAACTTAGCTAGCTACGAGTGTACAGATTGCTAGGTAGTTAGCTAACGTTACCCAACATATCTTTCGATAGAGCCCGGCGCTAGCCAGTTTGTACAGCTAATAATATTTTTGCGAACTAGCTACCAAGACAGCCAGGTAGCTAGCCACATTCTAACATTTCAGTCCCAGAACGTGCCTTGCCAAATCCTTTGCTAAATGAAGTAATTCCCATGCACAAATGTGCTTTTTACATCCACGTAGGTAAAGAACAATTTCGCTGTCTCCGTGCACCCACAGCTCATTCCTCCCAGCGAAGCGAGTAGCTGGCCAGTTTGCTAGATTTCCATCCTTCTAGGCGCCGAGAGAAAGAGGCATCCGCTGGAGGTTAGCACGCTAGCTAGCTAGCCCGTTTTACAATGTGATTTTTGAAACGTTGACTCACCGTTTGAAATGTTCGATAATTTTCTCCTCTCGTACATTTTCGGGTAAATTCCCCACCCATAGGTGTCTGGTTTCCCGGACCATACTGTGCGTTCTTGTCCCCCGTTCATACACATATGTTTTATTACGTCTTAATCCTTGCCCGTTGAGTGTTCGCGTTGCAAAATGAGCGCCGAGAGATTTTGTGTACAGATCAACGCCAGCTTGCTCCGACCCGATCCCACCATTAGTTCTTGCGCTGTGTGTGATTCTCTGCTGACTAGGAGCGCGATCTCTGTTGACGGGGACGCGCTCTGTTCCAGTTCCCGTGACTGCGCGCGTCCCCGATACCACGCGACCTATGCCTTTATGAAATTATTTTCCTGCTACATAAAAGATGCTGCAATCTTGATTATTCGGACTTCAACAGCGCAGGCGTCTCCATGAAAGAAATCTCTTTTTTTTCTCGTGCGCATGCGCCGGAAAGGTGTTTGGAAACAGGTATGGTGAGGGGGAAGGGGCACAGCAAAACCCTTACTGTGCTATGGCAATACTCAGTTACCGTGAGAATGTAGTTAAAGAACAGCGTTCGGGGTGGGAGATAACCACTCAATCGCCAAATGAATATAACTATAAATTATATTAACAAAAACAGGCATTTTTCTTCCACTTTGCTCCCGGTTGTCGTGATAATCAGAAGACTATACCTTGGGCAGTGCAAAGCTGTGGCTCCTGGTGGTGCTTAACTCAGGTAAAGAGAACGGTTGTTGCAATGAGTATTATGAATGAAAGGTCACACATGGACTAATGCCAACTGACATAGAGGGCCAAACCTTGGATTCTTTCAATCTCACTATCTACACTTGTCACCAAATGGGCAAAAGGTTTCTATGAATCAAAGTTCAAATAAGACAAGAAATTCCCATCACAAATCCCATCATAAATTTAGCAATTGTTTTACAAGCATGCATATTATTTTGTGAGCATTTCTTGAACAAGATTTTTTTTTTTTATTAAGTCTCTGTGAATTTAAGATTTTTGCTGCTGTTGTTAAAACATAATTGGAAAGAAAATTATTTTAAAATGTTTTAATTGTGTTTAGAAGCAACCAGCAATGATAAAGCCTGTTTTGATTCTTCAAAAGCAATATTTATTTATTTATATATTGCCTTCGTTTTTGGCTTATTCACCACTGGTTCATATGCAGATTAAAGGTCATATACCTTTGTAAATTCTTTGTGCACAGTTTTGTTATAAGTGGGATAGAGGCATGCATATCTCTGTTAAAGAGAGAGTCTCATAGTGGCTAGTGTAAATGTGGTATACAACCTTGAAGCTACTGCAACGTTGGCTTGGAAATAACACATTTAGACCCCCTCTTTGAAGGATCTAAACCATTTTTAATTGATTTATTAATTTTACAACGAAAAGGGTTAAACAGAAAACATTTTAATTGTAATCATATTTTATACATATTTAAACAAAAGAGGTGTCTGTCACCCAATGTTAATGTGAAAATGTAATCTGTACACACCATTTATGATTATTATTCAGATGAACCTAAAGAAGCATTTGTTAAAATGTTTATAGTTTTTAAAAAAATAAACCTATTGTTCAAAAAAGTCCAGCCACATATATGCACTCTCTCTCTCTCTCTCTCTCTCTCACACACTCACACACACACACAGATTAATTGGAATTTTTTTCATTCGCTTTTTAGAGGCTGATAAGCTCAACCTGAAAGAGAGAGACACCTCCAAACTTCATGCACACCATTCAACTGCAACCGTTGCTAGCTTTTCAAACTTTGATTAATTATTGATCACACAACTTCAGCATGATATGTGCACATCAAGGACAGTTCAACCAAAACAAAATGAAATACCATAACAGAGAAAGAACAAATCAAACTTCAATTTGAGCATGATTAAACGATGCTAGATGTCTTGCAATTTCGTTGTCACATACAGGATAACAGAAACAGGCACGAGAGCTCTACTTGCTGTACAAGTGATGATTCTCTATTTCTGCTATCTGTGCTTTGCTCAGCAGTAAATATATAAATCATGCGTGCTCTGGAAACTGGCTGAGGCTCAGACTGTTGGTTTTATAAACCATACGCTGAAACATAAAAAACGCGTTCAAAAACTGCTTGTATGTTACCTAAGACGAAATCAACATGTACACGTAACATCACATACACACGCACGTATACATAAACTGTTCACTTGGCTGCTGTCAGTCAGCGCGCACCACATACCACGCACGCGCTACAATGCGGCAAAGCAGGGGAGCCGCAGTGGACAGAATGCGCATGCGTTTCCACGCCCTCCAATTTGCGGGTTGGTCGAGCAGGGAACGGAGCCACGGCTGGGTTCGAGTGGCAGAAATTTCTGGAAAACAGACGACGACAGGAAGGATGGAAAAGAGCAGCTTTCTGTCACTGAGGAAATTATACACAACCACCACAATGCTCTTCAGACAAAATCCAAACAGGGGAATACTTGGAGTTTATTCGCTTTCCACTCACGAATAAGATGTAGACCTTGCATTCTGCAAAACTGCTGGTATCGCCATAATCATTAAAGAAACATTGAAGGGAGTAATAAAGATAGTTATAAATCTTTTCTTTTTGGAATTTATGGTGGAGATTTACTGCCTGGCTGTTACATAATATGAAATGGAACTACAACCAGACTCAGATGAGTCGCTAGCTAGCTACCTTGCTTGCTGGCTAAATCCCTCCATCCCACACACACGGGCTTGGTCTATGCGGGATTTTATTGAATTAACAACTTCGTCTTCTACCCCTCGTTACTTGTGTTGGAGCTATCACTGGAAGGACTAAAGAGTGAACAAAGTGAACCAGTGGATTTACCTAACCATGTTTATCATCATCATTGTGGTTTAAACCGCCTGCAACACAGCAAAATGAAGTGACGTCCCCCATATGTAACTTAGATACACAGGATATGCAACTAGCTAACATTTTGTTGCCAAATAGTAACTATGCTACGACCACGGCAAGCAATAGTTATGTTCCATGAAAATCGCATTAAGTTAATTTAGTCATTTAGCTCGTCAGACAAAGCTGGGTTCATTGAAAATCGCACTGGCTAAGTATAGACTATAACTTGTTTGTGGTAAAATTGCCAATGGGTTCATGGCTAGTAAGGGTAATTTACCATATTAAATTTTGTTTGTGTGCTATTTGGAATAATATTTCGAGTTCGATAACCTGTTTTCTTTTTGGGGTGTTGTAACATAAAACGCCATTTTGTATGGGCTGAAACCACAATGACTTGCTTACTTCGGCCATTTTGTATTTAGTTCAAGTACTATTACTAGTTCTCTGCGCGTACAATTGCCTATGCAATGCTGGTATGTTCGCGGATGTGTTAAATGGCTGACAAGATTTTTTTGCGACTTGTCTGGTTATCCACCAACTAAATTAGCTCGTTTTGCGTGTCTACATCTCCACATTTTCCGATTACTACGGAGTAGTAGATTATTCTATTTGTTTAAGCGTACCTTTGGGTACCCAGTAGGGCGTTTTCCGTGCAATCGAACGAGTACTTTGAGTAATTTTTGGTCGTCTTGAGCAAAACGGTTGGCAAGCTACAGTGTATTTGGTTGGGGAACCAAACGGAGTGGAAATTAACCAGAACTATCCACTGTCACAAACTGACATGTTAAAATGGTCATGCTTGCTAGTAACATTATGTCAAATGAAAATGGTATGCTTACCATGTTTGTAATATTGAGGTCTATGGCACAGTACTGGACCTTATCAGTAGACGTAGACTTGTAGGCTGCCTTTACATGGGCCCACACAATGTACAAATGTTGATCTATTGACACATTGACAGAATGTATATTATAGTAGCTGATTGGACTCCTGAGCAAAGTGCAAGCAAATGTATTCTTGGCAGAAAGTATAATTTTCCCGGAGTCTCTCCCATAAGCGCTCAGTGATTTTCCCCCTTGATCCCTGTGGTGTGGATTTTTCCTCCAAGATTTTCCTTTTAATATAAGAGAAAAGGTTCTGGATATTTCATGTATATTATAATTACATAATGATGTCTTGGGACATTGGCTTGTAAGGATCAATGAAGAATATGCATTATGAACACAGTGTGTCAATAGGCTAAGTTGTCTCATTGTCTATACACCCTATAAAACTTGGGTAACATCAAAATACAGGATTGTGCATCTTTGAACTTGACAAATGGGCTACCATTTATGCTGTTTTTTCTCAATGTGTATCAAAATATTATTTTAATTTCACCATAATGAGGTGTGTTTGGCAAGTAATCAAGATAACCAGTAACTTTAGACTCTCACGTGATACGACTGTAAGATGAGCATCTGTGCAAGGCATCCCGAGTCTTTTGACAAGGTATCCTCCAGTGACAGTGTGCCTGTTTCACACGATTCCTTCATACAGCTGTTGGTAATTTGGTCTGCACTCAAAAGATTAAAGATTAAAAAGATTAAAATCCATAGCAACAGTACAGTGTTATGCCTTTGTCAGACCTTGCCTGGCCACCAGTCAAAGATTAGCCTACACTGGAATGTCTTTCGTTTGCATAGTTTCAAAAAATGCATTTGTCTGTTCTACAAAGCCTGCATGCCCCAACACCCGTACAGCAGCACACATAGCCACACTTAATAACGTCACAGAAGATCTGCAGGTTTAGATGTGTTTCAGATAATTATGAATTCACAGAACCAGCATTGCAATTAGAAGTGGATTCATTTATACGTAGTCGGCCTGCTTACAAAGGACTGTGTTTCTACAGTGGGGGAAATACATTGTTTTAATTTGTTATGTAGGATTAAGAGGGCAAAGGGAGGTTAAGCATAACATGGCCTCAAAAGCTTGGGGAGTTTTCTTCGGTTGATCACAAGACTTTTTTTTTTTTTGCCCAGAGGTGTGACAAGGTTCTCAGAATTTATGCTTATTATTTTCAGGCCACGTTAACTTTATTCATGCATGAATCTCAAGTTAATTAAACCAGCGAGTTGTAATATAGACTTTATGTATACTCCGTGATCATATTTTGAGCGATGAAATTGGATACGAAATAACCTGAAGTCTAAATGCAAACATTTAGGCAACAAAAATGTACACTGTTTTTATTGACTTGGTCACTCCCATTGTCAATTGTGTAATGTTGGAAAAGGAGGATGGAGAGACTATATTTCTTTGTACATAGCCTTCAGACATGTTTGACTATTTGCATTTCATTATTTAGATGTACCTCAAACACTTTAAATGCGAATTACACTTTTGAATATAATAATAATGAATAGCCTTGCATTCATATAGCACCTTTCTCATGCTCAAGGTGCTTAACAACGATGAGGGGGAAAATCTACTCAACCACCACCAATGTGTAGCACTGTGGGTGATGCATGGCAGCCATTTTTCACCAGAGAGCTCACCACACATCAGCGGAGGTGGAGGGGAAGAGAACAATTGTAACCAGTTAAACTGGAGAATAATTACTAGGAAACGAATTAAATTTGAAAATCTTCAACTGGTTTTTAAATTGCTTTGAGTAGTATTTTTTTTTACATGTGACTTTTATATAGCAGGCTAGCAGTGCATTCACCCAATTGATTTTAGCAATAGTGCCGTATCTGACTAACAACATTGTCAGCTCCCTGAATATAGATGTAACATCGCTAAAGCACCAGGGCTTTGTAACATGTACCAAACCTGATGCAAACTGTAACCGGTAGCCAGTGAAGTGGGATTTGTGCATGCTTTGTAAGTTTGTACAATCGTGTGGCTGACTTATGTGTGTCAGCTGCAGGGGTTCAGTAGCACAAGCAGGGAGAGACTGGTGGGGAAAAAAACTTGCAATAGGCCGGTGTGAGAATACCAGGGCCTGGACTGACAGCTGTGTAGATTCATGGTCTGAGGAAAGGGTGAATTCTTCAGGTGTTGTATAGAAAGAATGCATGCTCGACTGCCTCTGAAAAGGAAAGTTAGTGATCTTGGGTTATGCCTGGGCTTCTTGCAGTAAAACGGCTTGGAACGAGCTGTTCTATATCAATATTGAAGGAGAAATCATTTAACAGGGTGAACTGGGAGGGAATGTAAAGCACCTCTGTCTTTTCATGGTTGAGGGCAAGACAGCAGTCAGCCCTCCAGTATGAGATGTCCTTCAGGTAAACCGAGACGAGAAGTGAGCCCTGAGTGTTGTGTGCAGGATAAGAAACTGAGTATTGTTCACATATAAATGGTTGGAAAAAACCACGGAAGGAGGCAACAGGCTCAAACTAAAACGAGGAGGGAACCGAGTATGGAGCCTTGGGGGACACCTGTAGGAAGGTCATGAACATGAGAAAAGCCACCTTACCTGGAGATCCCTACAGGACCATCCAGAGATGTAGGATTCAGTCCACTTACAATGCAATGTCTGAGATACCAAGGGTGGTCAGGGTGGAGATGAGGAGCATGCAAGACTGCTGTTACTTTGAACACAAGTGGGAGTATGCAGGAAACCTGCTGTGTTGCCCTTAATGTCAGGTGCAACTATGCCGCAGACCTCCTACAGCACTGCATGGGATAGACGCAGATTTTTTCGGCACTCCTCCTCAGTCAGGTCACAGAAGGTATGTCAGCGCTTATAAATATGTGTTTTACACCTTCTGTACCTGCAGTGAGCAATTGAATAAAGAATGGTCATCCAAATAGATATATGACCAAAGAAATCACAGAAATATAACAGCACTTTTCTGTCTTACCAAACAGGCTACTCCTTCTCCTGCACGATTTGTCAAATCCTCCTCGAATTGTCTCTGCAAATAGCCCCCTTAATTCACAGAATCACGTAATCATAGCCACTTTTATATTAGGCCTGATACTGATACATTGTGTATGTGTAACCAGCCTAATTTGTCAATTGTTAACCCTTTTATGAAAATAACTTCTTCTTCTTTTAAATATTCACGTGAATGTTGTTCTTCATGCATCATGGCGCACACATTCATTTAAACTACAGCCACATAATTAAAATTAAAAAGCTTGTTCAAGTTGCGTTTATTGTCATTCTTCTCATTACAGACGAGTGTAAGGAAAAGAATGGAATACTGTACTCCTGGGACCACGGTTCAGTATAAAAACAGAAATAAATACATGAATTAAAATGATTTAAAAAAGACAATGAAAACAACTGCAAAGTGTGCATTTTTCCTGCTGTAGGATTTATGTCAAAGTCAAATTCAGTCCACAAAATCCTTTGATTAGATTTTTAATGGGCAGTTATCATGCGTGCATTGCATGGGAAAGCCCCGAAATTAGCTGGGCTGCAATTTTATGCCGTAGACCTGGTCTGAGCAGGCTGGTGGCGAGGGAACAAATCGCAGACCTGACTGCGTTGAGGAAGATTGCGTTGAGCTGTACCAGAACTCTCTTGGATTCAATTAATTAATTAAAAAAAGTCTTCAGTCAAGACCTTCATAAGCAGCATCAGGTGTCTTAGTGCTGGGCTAGAACAAAAACCTGCACCTACACTGGCCGTTTTTGGATAGGATTCAACACAATTGCTATAGGGGACAGATTACGGGAAGAGTTTTGAAATAGCGTATTACATATTTCAATATTTTATGCAACATTAGTATGATATAATATAGCATTGATCATCCCACTCACTGAGTTTGTGGCCATAAAATGGAATTACATTCCGAAAACGCGCAGCAGCTGGTCTTACCTTGCCTGACCTTGTGCGAAATTATGTAAGCTTGTCTGCCCTCTGGAGGCCATGTAAGGTAATACAGGCATTTAACTCACATGTGCCTGAACGTGCTGCCAGTATGTATAACATCCATATTCATATCTTAAGTTATTAAAGGTAAACAATATTTATTATGCAGAACCATAATAATCTTTTACCATACAGAGTGCATAATAATATAATAGCTCCTTAAGAACATGTCGAGTCTTGAGTGATTTTTAAACCGCTTTCTTGGTGTATATTCTATTTTGGTATCAGTCAGACAGTCTGTTGTGGGACTACAAGACAATGTTAGAGGGTTTGCTAAATGTGTGGCCCCGTCATTCCCAGTAGTTGTGATGCTACATATCTAGAGCCACTATATTTATTTAGAATATTTATCACCCACCTCCCAGTCCCACCCAGTGTGAACAGCTCTGCCTTAACTGTAAAAGTTAACAGTTAATCAGCAACCGAAGGCTGAAACTTTCACATCCACAATCTCTCTCTCGCAAACACACATACACACACATTTACAAACACACAACACTCACATACGCGCACATGCGCACACACACATACACACACACAAACACACACATTATTTATGAAATCTTGATCAATTAGAAGAAAAAAAAGCTGGATGTAGTGTTCTGCAAAATTATTCACACCCTCAATAAAGACGGACAAAAAGACTGTAGTATAATGTGTTCTGAACGATATTTAAATTCTCGAATGTGGGACATATTTTTCATAATTATTCAAAAGCCAAAAAGAACATTTTCTGAATTGTAAATTCATTTACCCAAAAGACATTTCCCCACAAATTGTGTGCACCTTTCTTTCACAAGGATAACTGAGCTGTCTTCTATATTGTTTTATAAGACTGATCAAAATATTGGGGAGGGGGGGGTTTGACCATTCCTTCATACAGAATCATTTGACATCCTTTGGCCAGCCCTTGTAGACTGCCCTCTTCAAACCACAATTTTTTATTAGTAAGTATTTATAAATTTGGAGACTGAGGTAGCCCTTGTAGAACATAATGCAGTCAGTTCAACATTTCTGGGTTTATTTGGGGGGTATGCTTGCTTTCATTGCCTTTGCCAAAGGATCCATTTGCAGCCAAGTTTGAGCTCCCTGGCAGAGGGAACCAAAATTTTGCCAAAATATCTTGGTACTTACTGGAGTTCATGATTGCACAAACCTTAATGAGGACCAGTAAATCCAAAAATAAATAAATACCACAGCATTTATACCGTAAATGATATTCTTTTCAACATGAGGCATCTTGCTTTGGATGCCAAACCCACTGCTTGTGTACATGGCCAGAAAGCTCAGTTCGGTCTCATCTGGTCATAACATGCAGTTCCAATAGTAGATTTGGAGATTTTATGTCTCCCAAGATGTAGCCAAGCTTTGTAGACCTCCAACTGTGGCTGTTGAATTTCTCCTTGCCTCCCAAACCATCTGTCTCAAGATGCACTTGTGTACTGTAGCAAGCAGGTTTATTGCTTTTTTTGTGGTCTTATACATCTTAATTATTCACCAAATAGTGGAAAGTGGTGTATTTATTTCAACCCTGTCCTAACTTGTGAAAGTCAACAACCCTTTATCTTGTTTCTTCTGGGAGTTCATTGTCCTTCCTGGTGATAATGGATGACACATGGGTTTTTACATGCGTTTCACTTAATTTGTATACCCGCTGTGAAACATCATGTTATTGTAGATATATTTAGTTGGATTTTTTTCAAATAATTATTTGACGTATTTTGTAGAAAAACTGTTCAACCATTTTCTATTTAGGCTGTAACAATTGTATTACTATACAATATAGCTCATTAACTGTATTGTTTGTTTGTTTTTGTTTTATTTTTACAAACTTATTTTATCTTTATCACTGGAGTAATAGTGGTAATTTCCTTGTGGGAAGATTTATGCAAATAAGCAAAAACGCACAAAAATGTGATACTATTTGTTTAGCACAGTGGTGTCAAACTCGTGCCATGGAGGGCCGTGTGTATGCAGGTTTTCATTCCAACCAATTAATGCTGCCTTAATTGAGTCCAATTACTCATTCAGCCATATGCGTTTAACTGCATTGAAGCACAGAATATAAGAACATTTTTATTTAGACAATGCGGGTCACCATAGACGTCGGGTCACCATTGTGCACAAACCTGCATCCCTAATTCAGCAAATAATTTAACTAATTATATAATCAAGATCTGAGGCTGGAATGAAAACCTGCATACACACGGCCCTCCATGGCACGAGTTTGACACCACTGGTTTAGCACCTCAAAAGAGCAGCCTGTGATCTTTTCTCCAGTTTTTTCATTCTTTCTCAATCATCGCATCTATTTTCATTTGTTTTTCCCTCGCTCCCTTGCTTTGCCTGTCTTGTACCACCTTACTGAATCTTTTAAACTGCGTATACTCCACTACTGCACTGACACGATGCATTTCCAAATGGTGCGGGCCATAAAAATACCAGATTAGCAGAACCATGGAATGATAATAAATGTTAAAACGTTTGTTATCTGATATAAAAACATTCCTATAATTGTGAATAATCAAATCAATATATTTGCAATTCATTATAATGAATGAATGTTTTTTTTTTTTTTTTTTAAAGGGCGCACAGATCTCCTTTTATTTTAAGGGGGACCCATAATGGCCGCTTTGCTCCTGTTCTTCCTGTATTCATTTCTCATGTCCATTTCTTGTTGTAATCACAAGTCAACAATGCTGCACACCTCACTGAGGGTTATACGTAATGCGGACGATCACCCAGGAGAGAGAGGCTCAGCTTCTTCAGATAGCTGTTCCCTTTCAGGACTCAGGTGGTGGGGATGTCCCCGTATGCCTCCTCTGGTTCCCGGGCAACTGCCCTCTGGGATTTCTGGGAATTTCTTCGCTCGCATCCTACGCGGGGAAAAAAAAAAACAGGCAAGGAGAGGGTATCAATTACTGTGCGGGAAAATAGCGGAAATCGACACAGACGGACCAAAGCGACTCGCAGCTACCGTCCAACAGATAACGGCTTGAGAGGCGGATCCCTCCCACGGTTCGATCGGACAGCAGATGCAGGGCGGACTGGGTTTATCCGGACGGCGAACGCGCTCACCTGTGGCGCGGCGGCGTCCAGCAGGTCCTGCGTAGGCACCAGGCAGCCGGCTTCGCCCAGGAAGCACACCAGGATGTGGAGCACGTCGCCCCAGCGACCCACGGTCAGCATCAGCACCATCAGGCCCCCGAGCCGCACCACCACCGTCTGGAGCGCCGCCGGGCCGCCCGGGTGCCGGTTCTGCTCGTCTGCAGGAGGCGCGCAGAAGCAGCTGTTTTTAATTCACTACCTTTCTTTTTCTGGGTGGCAAAAAGCGAGGGATGCTGTGCCTTTTACCTGCTCTTCTGATCATCCTGTCCAATCCCCTGTTTTTACATTGCATTACATTACAGGCATTTAGCAGACGCTCTTATCCGGAGCGACTTACACAACTTTTTTTATGTAGCATTGACATTGCAACCAATTATACAGCTGGATATGTACCTGTGACCTTTAGGTTACATTACATTACATTGCATTACATTACAGGCATTTAGCAGACGCTCTTATCCAGAGCGACTTACACAACATTTTACATACCATTTACATTGCTCAGGGGTACCACGGCAGTGTACCTGTGACCTTTAGGTTACAAGACCAACTCCTTACCCATTATTCTAATTCTGCACTGCCGTCCTGTTTACCAGAGACCCATCACTCTCCCTAACATACTGCACCCATGTGAAAAAATTGTATACTAAGAATACTTGATATAAACGTTACCTATACACCAAGTATTCTTAAGTATAAAGTAGTGTGCTTCAGGTATACTTTTGTATGCAATTTTGTTTTACACGAGCAGGCCCAAAGCCCATCTCTAATCTCCCGCCTGGCCTACTGCCTCCCCTTGCTCACCCTGCATGTAGACCACCAGCAGCGTGTAGCAGATAGTCAGCGGCGTCCAGAACCTGAGGGCCTCCGTGGCGGACAGGAAGTGGCGGTTGATGGTGGACACAGCGGCAATGGCGGCCACGGCGAAGGTGAGCAGCAGGGCGCGGGACAGGGCCGACGGGAGAGCGCGGCCGGAGCTCAGGAGCCCGATGCACACGCCGCAGTAGCGCTGGGAGCTGTGCAGCGGGTACAGCGCCTTCACGTGCCCCCAGAGACGCGCGCTCAGGCCGGCCAGCAGCCAGCTCAGCCCCGCCGTGAGGAGGAGGGCGAGCAGGCGCTGCGGCGCCCCCTCGTGGAGGAAGTGGAGACTGCAGCTCAAAGCGCAGCCCAGGGAGAACTGGCACTGGACCATGAGCTGCTGGGTACTGGACCGGGATTCCTGGGTTTGGAGAGGTAGGAGGCGGGAGAGAGGAGGGGTGAGCTGCTGAGCGCTAGCGTTTAAAATCAAGCTTTTAAAATCACAGAATGGCGCGCGTTGATCTGGGCCGTGAGAGGAACAGTGATGTGGGCGACATAGGGGCGACATAGCTCAGGAGGTAAGACCGGTTGTCTGGCAGTCGGAGGGTTGCCGGTTCAAACCCCGCCCTGGGCATGTTAGACACCTAACCCCTAACCCCTAACTGCTCTGGCGAATGAGAGGCATCAATTGTAAAGCGCTTTGGATAAAAGCGCTATATAAATGCAGTCCATTTACCATGTGCCCGGTGAGACACAATGCGTCTCTCTCAGCAAGACTGCCGCTAATTACAGCACCAGTGCACGAGCCGGTCGGCGCGCGCAAATATGCTGTTACGTGAGTCAGTTTTGCGAACGAGGCGTACCGATCCGGCAGCAAGGCGCGCTGAGATCGCTCTCAGGCAGAACTCCAGAACTACCAGGGAGGCGACTCTGGAGCCGACCAGAGAGAGGACCGCGGTCAGGAACCAGAACTGCAGCCACGTGCCGAGTCGGCCGCTGGCGCCGCTCGTGCGCAACGATCTGTCCTTGCCGTTCGTTTCATCGCCATCTCTGCCAAAAGATTTAACAGAAACAAGAAACTGATTAATACCGTTGCTTTATTGATTTCAAGATAGACCAAAAATAAATACTCTCTGCTGTTAGAAACCTGAAAGCAGACCCTTTTCCAGAAAGATAGGTTTAGTTTTCTACTTTGTGTAACGTTAGATATTTTATCTAATTTTTCTAATGGGCCTTGCTCTGGTCATGGATAGGAGAAGCTGCCAGGTTTTTATTTGTGGTTCATGGTTCCTGATTATATTTCCTCTGGCACTGGTTAAAACTGTCTATTAAGGGACCACCACACATCAGAAACAAACAAACACACACACGCACACACACACACACACACACACACACATATTCGTTTCTCATGCAGACCAGTTTGCAGGCACAGACACACGAGAACAAGCACACATGCACACACTGTTTCTTTATGGATATCATTTCAATGCAGGTGTTTTGCACTGATCCACTAATCTTCGTATTTCAGATCAGTGCAATCACATGTCCACTACCAGCCTGTCCAGATCATAGCAACATACAGGGAACATGCAGTTTATTTTTTTCTGTCAGCCTGTCCCCTGTCTCACCTAATATTTTTGATGAACAGATGAACTCTCATCAGATTATGCAGGACAGATATTCCACATGCACCCACCAGCCCTGTGCATCACACAAACACAAGAATCACCATCAATGTTTAATAAGAGTTACATCAGGAAGCAAGTTGTTCCTGTTTCTTTTTTTAAAAGTAACACAAATGTTGTAATGAAATTTTAGATTTCAAGACATGACTAATAATAACGACAATAAACATTATATAATATTATAACTAATATACAACTCACCTTGTAGGAAGCTGTTCATGGGGGTAGTCTCTAACGTCAGCCAGTCCGGTATCCATGACAGCCCCGAGCCAATGAAGGATACCATGTTGCCAACGTGCCAATCAAAAGTTTAAGTTGTTTTTAACGATATATTGTTTTCTTAGGGAAGTAATCGTTCATTCCAAATGCCGGACTTGAAGACAAATCTTCAAACACACACCAGGAAAGCTTATAAATCAATCAATCAATAAATACGTGATATGAAACTGAAACGATTTTCCATACTAGCTTGCTGTCCGGACTTCGAGCAGCCGGCAAAATTATTCATTCTTTCTCAATGAGTTGTGTGTTGTGTACCGACCCTGTTCAAAGGTCGTTGTCATATTTTGCTGCGCAGAGGTCGTACTACGGCTGCCCTCGCGAAAAAGTAGTCCATAGTAGTTTTTCTTTTTAAGTAGGCTATGCTTAAACTCATCCCTTTTATTTTATTTTGGTATATTTAAGTACTTTCTAGAACTAAATTGCCCAATTTTAAGTATGCATAATTTCCCGGAACTATACTTCTTTAAGCAGGTTACTAATAAACCTTCTATCCTAAATTGGTGAAGTACTGTAAACCGTGATCTAAGTTTACTTCGGGAAAGTAAAGTGAAAGTGGACCGTTATCTGGGATTTAGTTCAGAAAAAGTATACTTAAGGCATACTTTTATAAACTTTTTTGTAAAGGCATACTTTGTTGAATAATCATATCACTGGTAAAATACAAAACAAATTGAAAGATAAAGCCGTAGATAACTCAGATAGGACCGTCGGTAATGTTGTTTTAAATTATTTAGAACCACCGAGTTATTATAAAAATATGACAATTAGCCAGTGTTTTGTCTCTGAAATGTTATGCAACAAGTGCTTATTACTTTTCAGATCAACATGGAGAGCACTTTGAGACCAATATTGTCAAGGACCTTTATGCCAAGCACTTTACGCGTATCAAGGTTCGCTAGAGTAAATTTTAGAACAACGCGCATATTAATAAATGAGAAAACAGCGCCGCCTCGTGGTAGCATGCCATTCTCAATTAAATATATTTTTAAATAATCTGGATAACCTTTGTCTCACCGCAAGGCGTTCGTATTCAGGTGCGTATGCTCGCCGTTTACCGTGCCGCGGCACTGCTTTTAGACAATAGCCTACAGGGAACAGAACCCAGGAATCTGATGAACAATTTCTATTATATTAATTTTATCTGGGATGGCAGGTATGCAAAGGTCGTATCTGTCTGTGAGCACGTGATATCCATTTCCACATCTGGCTACCCGCTCTAAGCTCTGGAGTATTTAAAAGAAAAGTACAGTTTAACCAAATATTCCAATCCCAGCGCAGTCGCCATAATGAAAATATGTAATGATACAGTCCTACAAATGGTAACGAGCTGTTAATTAGGATAGTACCTCGTGCAAAACGCACGTGAACGTATCTCACTCGTGTTTTGTACAGCTGATTTCAAATTTATAACGGTTGGGGGGCTCCCAGGTATTGTATTTAGTACCTGTGGAGTGACGTGCCCAAAAGCCATTATCAAAATGGGGTACCATCATAGTAAATCATGGGAGCAAGAGCATGATCTTTTTTCTAATGGTCCTGGGCATATTTTGGCCTGAAAATAACATTTCAGTCGGCATGCTGTCGCCTAATTGAATTATTCTGCCTTCTATTTTTGTCCCAAATATTACTGATATTAAATATTTGGGATACTCTGTTAGATTTGTAGCTGCTCTTAAGTTTGAGTTCTGTTCCCTCTCCAGTCACCGTCAGAGGTGCCATTTAATTTAATGTGCAGCTGGAACATGCAGATTGGACAAAGGCATATTGTTCTTATGCAAAGGGTTGGAGACTTTTTAAAAAAACAAACCGATAATAACAATGAGCCTGGTTATTAAATATATAGCAGTGTTATTATCTTCATTATATATTTAAATATATTAAATAAAGTTTTGTTAAATGGGTTCAAGTGGTTCTCAAGTTAATGAACGCAATTCATACACACTGAGGAATTTAAGACCAGAAAAGTCTAATTTAAACACCTTTTGAATTCTGGATAATAACCAAGCTGCTGTATGTTAAAATTCAGTTTATAGTAGTCCAGTGTATTACAACTACTATATAAATATTTAAATACTTCCAGATAGTTTTAAATAACCACTTATTTTTTAGTAATTTGTACTGAAATGGTTCTGAAACTAAAACTATATACAATGAAGCATAGTTTTATATGTATTCAAGATTCCTGTTGAGTCAAAGAAAATAATGTTTTAAATATGTTTAGCTGTTCTTTTGCCCATTACCTTGTTTCTGCTGAAACAAACGGACCGTTGGTGCCATCCATCAAGTCACTGACCCTTGCTTTGGCCCAGGGTTCAAGTGCAACCAGAGCCTGTGTGTATGTCTGCCATTTGTTTTTTTTAACTGTGACATGAGACGATAAAACTTTCCATTTCATTGTAAACACGTGTGAGAAATGCGTTTGCAGACACTTCTGTGACAATGTGCTTATTGAAGCCTTAAGCTTTGGCCCCTCAATTGCTGCTTTCAGCTGTATTTTCCCATTTTTTAAGTTCTATTTTTAGTAATGCAATATAAACTTGTGTTCTTGCCCTTTCAGTTAAAAAAAAAAATAATAAATTGTACTGCCGAAGACTGTTCTTGTGTCCCGCTATGTAAAACGCTTTACAGTGAACTGACCTACGAGTGAACCAGTGCCGGTGTATTCAGCCAGTTAGATCATCTGGTCAGGGTAACGGGTCGAAACAAAAACCTGGATGAACACCGGCCCTCCAGGACTGGAATGGCCTGCCCTGCCCTGACCACAGTATTTCCCAGTGAATAGTGGGAAGAAACAAAACATCATTAGACGGACATTTGAAAAATTCTTTTGCATCTTATTTTATACTTCTTCTGTAAAACTGAAATTCGATCTCATCTCGTTTCCCTATTCCCTATTGTTCTGTGCAACACTACTGGTGGGCATGGAACCCCTTTTGGAAAGCTACATTTTACACTGAAGGAACCTGGAATTGGACTGTGAAGAACACAGATTTTAAATAGGCTGCATTTTTCTTTCACCTCATGACTCCATGAAGACAGGTAACTTCAGCTTTACGTCCGGTTTTATTTTTTTTTAATGATTCATTCAGTCATTCAACACATACACATTTACTCAAATATACTCCAAATGTCATGATGATTTTTGCTCTCTCTCCATTTCAATTATTTTCTTTAAATGGCATCCTTTCTTTCTTTCTTTACAGTTCTCCCTTACTGCCCACCCGCCAACCCTCCCCCAGGCAAAAATGGAATATATTCAAGTCAAAACCACTTGTATGTTTAAAAGCACACACACACACTCACACAAACACACTCACACATACACGCCATTGTAAACAATGAACTTTGAAAGCGTTCCTCCATCAATGCAAAAGACAAAATAATTAAAAAACAGGCTATACACAAGAGTCCACCGATCGCTCCCCTTCCACAGGTCTGCAGCTCCCCTGGACAGCCAGAACTGCACCGTTGGATCTCCTGTCATCCAGAGACAAAAACGGATGGAAAAAAAACCTCCATTTTTTCTCTTATCTTCCGGTGGAGACAGTGGTGGGAAGTAAAAATTTTATTTATAG
Organism: Anguilla anguilla; assembly: GCF_013347855.1. Taxonomy (NCBI): domain Eukaryota; kingdom Metazoa; phylum Chordata; class Actinopteri; order Anguilliformes; family Anguillidae; genus Anguilla; species Anguilla anguilla. Next base: position 5,900,334 of record NC_049211.1, on the reverse strand, counting down.
CAACTTCTGATAACAAGTTTATTCATAGTAACTTATATAACGCTGACCATAATCATAGTCAGGTGTCTCTTCTGCTTATGAAGTCAGTTTTTATTGAAGAAACTTTTTTTTTTGCGAGAGAAAGGAAAAATATAGAGCAAGGAATATGAGAGATGAGGGAGTTTACTGAATCTGAGGCAGCCAGTCACCGTTCTGTCTTCCCTCCATTTCCAGCTTCCAGAAGAAGCCAGAGCCAATCCAAGGAGTACAGAGTCAAGAGTGAGTCCTTCTCATCCCTGCATTCAGACTGGATGTCGTTAGTGTTTCTCTCGCTCTCGCTCTCTCTCACACTCTCTCTCTGTCTCTAACTGCCTCTCTCTCTCTTTCTCTCTCTCTCCCTTCATCTCTCTGTCGCTCGCTCCCTCTCTCAGCACTATCTCTTGGCGCGCACAAAATACAAGGCATTGGTTTTGGGGTAGTACTTCACGTTCTGCTTCTTGTCCATCAAACCCCCGAAAATGATCAGCTCCCCTCTTCCCTGGACCACGGTGTGCAGGCTGGTTTCGGGGGGTCCCACCACGGTCGCGGCCCCCCCGCCGCCACTCACCCCTCCCGCTCCGCTGCCGCTGCTGCTGCCGAACACCTTCCAGGAGACCAGTCCCGGCCCCCGGGCCTGTGAGAGGTCCAGCACGTACATCTGCATGGGCTTGCAGTTCAGCGACTGGTACAGGGGCTTCCCCACGTTCAGGCTCTGCGGGGGGTGGTGTCCCAGGCGCCTCGCGATTGGTGGAATGGAGTGTCCGTCAGCCGCCGCCGCCGCCGCCTGCCCGGGAGGGGGCGGGCTGCCGGACGAAGCGGAAGGGGGCGGGGCCCCGCCTGTGGCTCCGCCTCCCTGGGAGGAAGCGGAGGAGGAAGATGGCGACGATGAGGAGGAGAGCGCTTTGACGGCCTCCAGCCCCCTGCGCAGGGCCCCGGGGGAGACGGCCCCCGGCGGGCTCGCGGGGGACCCCGGCGGGGTGTGGACACCGTTGGCGCTCGTCAGCTCGGGGGCGGAGCCTGAGGCGGCGACCGTGGAGGAGTCCCAGCAGCAGTCGGGCGGGACGGGGGGGTGCGGGTGGGCGGGGTGCGCTCGAGGCGGGGGGGAGGCGGCCTGGGAGGGGCTGGTGCGGGGAGAGGGGGAGGAGCCGTTGAGTAAGGGGAGGGGTAAGGGGGGGCTGTCGGGCCCCCGGCTGGGCGACTGCTGCAGAGAGGAGGAGGGGCTGGCCTCTCTGGCGCCCCCTCTGGCCGAGGGCCGGGGCCGCAGCGTCCCCCAGCGACCGTTGACGCACGGCGCCTCCTCGTACGCGCCCGGGACCCCGCCCCCCGCCCCGCCGCGCACGGGCGACTGCGAGCGCAGGGAGGGCGGGTCCGGGGCCAGGGGCGGGGACGTGGCGCTGATGGGGGACGGCCGCGAGTTCAGGCTGGGGCTCAGGGGGGCGTGGCCAGAGGGTGCCTGGGAGAAGACCACCAAACACTGGCCCACCTGCGGGACAGCAGCGAGCGCGTTACCAAACGGAGAAAACGAAAACGACAGGGACTAAACAGAGAAAACGACAGGGACTAAACAAACAAAATGACAAGGACTAAACAAACAAAATGACAGGGACTAAACCAACAAAATGACAGGGACTAAACAAACAAAATGACAGGGACTAAACAAACAAAACGACAGGGACTAAACAAACAAAATGACAGGGACTAAATTGAGAAAATGACAGGGACTAAACAAACAAAAAACGACAGGGACTAAATTGAGAAAACGACAGGGACTAAACAAACAAAAAACGATAGGGACTAAATTGAGAAAACAACAGGGACTAAACAAACAAAAAACGACAGGGACTAAATTGAGAAAACGACAGGGACTAAATGGTGGAAACGACAGGGACTAAATGGAGAAAACGACAGGGACTAAACAAACAAAATGACAGGGACTAAACAGAGAAAACGGTAACTCAGGCGCAATTTAAGGGGTCGCCCCGCGGACGTACCTTGCAGGCGGGGTGGCACCACAGCTCCGGAGCTCCGTGCTCCTCGTTCTCCACCCGCAGCTGTTGCCATGTCCACGGGGCCACGCCCATGTGCAGGAGCCAGGCATCCTTCAACAGCTGGGACGCACGCGAAAGGAGGAACAAACAAACATCAGGACTGAAAATACAGCAAAACGACACGACCTAGGGACAGGCGATACATTGCGACGATAATTATCCAATGCAATAATGGTTGTAGCCACCATATGGTGCATTACAAGGTCACGCGGCTTCCATGTGATCATGTGATGTGCTTCTGTCAATTACATGCAGCTGCTCAAGCACTTTAACACACCTATTCAGGCAAACCAGCCCGTTACACGCATGCAGACGGTACTCACAGCATTGGGTCCCCCGCAGCCACCCAAAATCAGCAGCGTCTTGTCATCAAGGACAACCTGGGAAAGATGAAAAGAAATATTTAGGGATAATACAAGAGAAAAATGTAGACGTATGAGAAGAAAACGCTATACGCGCACACACACACACACACACACACACACACACACACACATACATACATACATACACGCAGACACGCACACACACACAGTGACACTTACCTGTGACTGACCTCCCCGAGGGTGGGGGGCGGTTCCGGTGATGGGGGGTTTGGACCAGGTCCAGTGCTCCAGATCCAGGATCCAGACCTCATTACTCCTGGGGGGGGGGGGATTCAGGAGAGTCAGTTAGGGCAGTGAACTGCTCTGCTGAGTTCACACAGGTGACAACAGGCAGCTGATCTGAAAATGCTTCAAATACCAAACTGCATTAAAGAACGTGGGCCCTCCCAGGTGGTGTGCCTTGCTAAAGCCCCCTGGCACCAAACCATCCCCCTGGCAACGAATCATGCCGATGTCAGTGCCCACTGCGGCTGGCACATCCTGTGCCCATGGAACACTGCCAAGCTAGCTTCCCACTTTGACAACTTCGCACAAATTCCAGAATCACTTCCTGCCATGATTCAGCACCACTGGGTGCAGCTGGCCATAGACTGCCAGGCAGCAAAATCCTTTCAGCTCTTTGCCTTTGGTGTGGTTTTACATTATTTCCTGTTATCTAGGCAGGAGCAACTATAACCACGCTGCAAAATTGGAACTTACATTTGCCGCGCGCCAAGGGAACCCCCAAAAACGATCATCTTGCTGCCAATGACTGACGAGGAGTGTCCCGCCATTGGAGGGGGCCCGTGGGTGGTCACAACACAATTCCACCTGGACAGAGAGATGGAGAGAGGGTTGGAGAAAGGAAAAGAGGGAGGTTGGAAGATGGGGTAAAGAAATGGTCAAAGAAGAAAATAAAGATGTGCATGTTCACAGTGCAGATAACCAGGTTATTGGTTTTACTTCCTTCTTCGTACACATCGTCTTCCCCAACAGACACGTCTCTCACTCACCAGTTCTTGGAGGGCGAGTAGGTGTGGATCTCATCGAAGAATCTCTCGGGCTGGTGCAGGGGGTAGGGGCTGGGCCGGGTCCACCCCCCAAACAGGACCAGCAGGTCCCGGTACACCACCAAGGTAGCCCCAGCCTTTGGAGAGGGGTACGAACCTGACGGGGCAATTGGGGTGGGGGGGGGGAGGGGGGGGGGATTAGGGGGTTAGCCAATATTTTCAGGAGCAAACCAAGCACAGATATGTACACGTGAGACCATGGCAACGCGAGTGGACCGGTGTTAAGTATGAGCTCGCCGGTGCGTACCTGAGGCCAGGGGCCTGATCCACTCTTTGCTGTTGAGATCGAGCCTCCACAGGTCATTGAACGCGGCATTGCAGCTGCTCTGAGTGCAGCCGCCGAACACGTACATGGACTGGTTAGAGTCATAGTAGCACGCACCTGCAAAACACAACACGCTGCATCACCATTTCCTCACCACACATTAATCACACAAATGTACTATTTCCTAGTTTAACTGGTACATATGTCATACACATTGACAGTGCAATTAAGGACATCTCATGAATATATGCCAATTACTCCAGTCATGCCACAAGGAAAAGTTCTTTTTTTTTTTTGTACATGGTTTTAAAGGATTCTTGTATCTTGAACTATATTGTCAGCATGGACGCTGGACAGTTAATTTCTCCGATCAAAGACACAAATTTTGACAGACTGTTTTTCCTCTACCCTCCCCCCCCTTGCCCAACTAATTTCTTTTATAACGGCATTGGCCATCTCATATTTATGACCGGTAACTGCCATTCACTGCTATTACAAAAATGTTTTCCATTTTACGGTCCATTTATGCTTCCTACAATTTTAACAGTAAATATCCAAGTACTGGAAATTCTCCAAGACACTTCTTCCCATTTATTTCCCACTGAATTCACGGCACATCTTGGACAGCTCTTCATCTTACACAACATCAAAAACATTCAGATACGAAGACAGGAAAGGGGACCAAAACAGAAGCGCAGATGCAATCGTGACACGAATGAGCAAATCTGTTTCAAAATCACTTCAAAATTAAGAGCTGAAGAGGAAAACGAAGAACAGATGGGTATTCGGAGATTGCGGAGGGAAGGTAGAGCGACTGACTGTGTGAGAAGCGCTGTGTGATGGGTGTCCCGGGGTAGGGGTACGTCCGACTCTCCCACTGAATATTGCCTTCCTGAACTGCCTTCAGGAACCCGTGGTAGCACTGATGGGCCACTCCTGAGGGGGGGACAGAATTTAGAATTCAGAAATCTGCTGACCAAGTCCAAATGGAACATTCTTGAAAATTCTTTAAAAAAATAGTTAAGAGTTATTCTCAAAGAAACCATTTTAAAAATGCAAGGGACTTCACGCAGAAGGAAGGTACTCTTGTGTCAAAAGGTCAGATGTGTGATTGAGTCTATTTGCGATTAACCATGCCTCAGTGAATCAATATTGATTAATCGATTAGCCGGGCCTTACCTTTAATGAGGCGATACCACTGTTTGCACACCAGGGCGGCGGTCTTGTGCTCCTGGTATGGGGACAGGAAGGACAGGATGTACTCCAGCACTTCCTCGGGCAGCTCGCCCATCGTTCGCTCGCTCACTTTCGCCCCACCCCCAGCCCGGCGCTCCTCCTGTTCGTGCCCCATGGCGAACTGTCCCGGCCCGGCCCCGCCCTCTTCCGTATCCATGGCAACGAAGCTGTCATCCTCACTGTCTGAGGAGCTGGACATTCTGGCTGGCGGCAAGGGCAAGGAAAAGGGAGGAAGGAGAAGAAAAAAAAAAAAGATAGGAAAAGAAGAATTCAAGAACCATCAATAATCACTTCTTTCTCCACAGGAAGAAAAAAAAAACTATGGAAAAATACATACTGGTTGCTCAGTTACAAACACCTAGTAAGGGGTACAGCAGCAGTTCCCAAATTCCTGGAGTCTATCGTCCTGAATGTCTTCACTCCAACCTTAACAAAGCACACCCCATTCAACAGCTAGAGATCTCATTGAGCTGCTAATCAGTAGAATCGCACGTGCCGAAGTAGAGTTGCAATGAAAACCTACAGGGTAGTATATCTCCAGGAACAGGGTTGGGAACCACTGAGGTACAGCCTTAAACCTTGATAAATCAAAAAGTAAAAAGTGGTTTTATCACTGCAGGAATCATACAGAATGCTAACAATGTATATCATTAAAAATAAGTGACATAAAAATAAAATCATGTTTACCCTAGTCTTTTACACTGAAAGCACAGGCCTAATTAGCCATTTCCTCCTGCTCAACAACTGCTGGAATTGGCACGGAAAACACCTGTGGTGCTTTAATTGCATTAGCATAAATTCACAAGTGGTTGTGAAAGGAAAGGGAAGGAAAGCAGGTGGAGGTGAGAGCACTTTAGCATCTAAGACCAAAGAAGAAGCACACAGGCAACACGACATCACTGAAGATAAGAGGAAAATGAAAGAACAGGTTAGATGGGGGATGTCTTTGAAAGACAAGCACATGTCTGTTTCCAAACAAGGACAGGACCCTAGCCAAACCAATAGCGCATAATGACTAATTTTCACTTACAACACGTTAATTTGCACACAGAGGGAAAGTTCCACAATCAGATAAAAACTGTGACCTACAGAATAAATTAAAATGCCCCCAACACACACACACACACACACACACACACACATACACAGTTCATAATCTCAAATATCTGCAAGCAGCTTCTCAGATGTTGTGCAGACATCCGACACCAGGACGGAGCATTAAACTCAGTGCTTACTTGCACGTTCAGTTGAAGAAATGTCACATGACCTCCATGTATTGCCCTGGTAATACTTCACTGTCCAATAGCAAGGTGAAGTCAGAGCACGTGTGCCTCTCTTCGTCAGCTGCCTCTTTCTGCCTTATTTTACATGTTCCCTGTAGCCTGTTAAGGTGCCACCCACTTCTGGCTATAATAACCCCTCCACCCAACACACACACACACGTGGTAAGGAACTGGTCTTGTAACCTAAAGATCCCTGGTTCGATTCCCGGGTAGGACAATGCCTTTGTAACCTTGAGCAAGGTGCTTGCTTCAGTATATATCCAGCTGTATAAATGGATGCAATGTAAATGCTATGTAAAAGTTGTGCAAGTCGCTCTGGATAAGAGCGTCTGCTCAATGCTCGTAATGTAACATGAACACACGAATGCACATGCACACACACACAAAACTTTCCCATGCTTCTATCACTGAATCCCCCTCCCCCCTCCCAAAGTCAATCAGATATGTCATTCCTTTGTTCCTTACAGGTTAGAGATACACTGTCTGTCTGCAGCACAGAGAAATAAGTGGCCACATTAGAGCTGGCCAAGAGAAGAGCAGTGACATCACCCAGAGTGCCAGGAACACTCAATGTGACAAATGATATAATAAAGCAATGTAACACCTATGTGCTTCTTCAGTGCATCCATGTTAATTCCCTCTTTCACCTGTTTTAATACCACTTCACCACCTCTCCTCCCACACCCCCATCACACAACCTTGTTAGCCATCTGTGCCGCTACATCACTACCACCTCTAATATATTCAACGTTCTTGGAATATACGTGTGCACTTGAGGATGAAAAATGTAATAATAATTCCTGGAGGGTCCGTGTGAATGGTGCACACGGTGGTTTGGGAAGTGTGTGTTGGGGGGGGGGGGGTGTAAAGTTGATGTCATCCGTGTGTGAGTGTTTACTAGGTGTGCCAAAATTAAAATGATTCGTACGAATACACGACTACGAATTAATGTGTTAGTACGTACCAAGCTTTCTTTAATGCTATTTCAAGTTCACTTTGTAGTTCCTCTCAAGTTTAATTAATTATTAGTTTTATGAACAGCTCAATAGCGAATTAACCAAGTCAATATTAAGTGTTTTGGGGAGATGAACAACGTTCGCCAAAACGCCAGTGGAGTTAACTTACGCAATGTCAGCTATAGCTTGCGAGCTACTTCAGGAGCAACTGCAATTAGTTCAACGTATCCAAAAGTCCATCGTGCATTGACCTACCTACCGGTCTTTATATCAGTTGGCTGGAGTTTTTTTAAGTAACGTTAGTTAACGTCGTTGGTAATATTATTCGGAATCTAGGCAACACATGTAACTTGTTACACAGTGATAGCTAGCTAGCTAGTTAGCTAGACGCTAACTTGTTAGATTGCTAACAGTTAGGTAACCTACCTTCCTTGCTACCCAAATTCCGAACGTGGCCATCACGCGAACTAACCAGCTTAGCTGAATTCCATGAAGAAGGGGTACTGCCCATTATTAAGGAGAATGGGTGCAAATGTGTCCAGCTAACAGATAGCCAATGAACCAAATTCCACCCAGCTCGTACCCATACTCCCAAAAACAAATTACTCTTTCCCCTCTCACCTCGCCCCTGTCCCCGGTGGCGATGCTTTATCCCGGCCTCCCTGCGACTTCCAGCAGCACTCACTTGTATCTCCAAGATGCAGAAACACCGTCGTCTCCTTCTCACCGGCAGCAACACTACCGAACTCCCCTTGGCCCCACTACAGAGGGGCAATTTCTAACTAGGCTAGCAAGCTATGCTAGGTAGCTAGCTATCTGCCGGTGTTCAGCAGTTGCTTGGGTTTATAGGGTCCAAGTACTGATCGATCATCGAACCGTATCCTGAACGTCCCCTTCCTGTCTCCGTTCTCTATGTCCTATTTACCTGTCTATCCCCTCCTCTCGCTTATGTCTTTTCTGTGTCTTTCTTTCCTACTTATACCTTGATACCGATCATCACTATCCACACAGACGCCATCTTCCTCGCAAGCGGCATCACCATTCCCAGTAACTACGGGAGCGCGCACGCAACGTATAAAAAGAGGAGGAATAAAAGAAGTTGACGAGCCTGTGTTAGGCGCGCCAGACGGGATCGATGACGTACATGTATCAGTGAACACAAGTGAACGGATATTATTACCATTAAAAGGTTTAGGTATTTCTGCTTTTCAGATATGGAAAAATGTGTTCTTTTAGGCTTAATTTAGAAAGTGATTTATGCAGTACAACGGATGTCTTTTGGATAAAAATTAAATCTATCAAGGGCCTGAAATTGCCAGCAAGTTATATATACGAGTGGGATACATTATTACAATATGTACATTATTGTTGTACAATAATGTATTGTTACTGTGTTGCCCTTTCAATGAACCACCCCACTTAGTAGTAATGATGATTGCAATTACTGACTACATTGCAATTAAAGGATGTTAATTTTTCATCAAATGTGATGCTCTCATATTGATAATTGCATGATCCAATCTCAAATGTCCCTTTCTTACCAGTCTTACCAGAGCTATGGGCTTTACAAGCCAAACACCACATAATGCAAATTTAACCCCCTGTACATTCAGCAACGATTTCACCCTCCAATGGCTCCACAACTGCAGAAACACCCTCTCCTCTGTTGCCTGTAAGGGGCACCCACCTCACTTATAGAGGGGTGCCAAAAAGTTGACAAATTGCCTGTTTCACTTTAACATGGATTATAAGGAGTCAGAAGATCCATGAAATAATTGGGGCTGAGTTATGTATTTTAATGCACTGCATGTACGTACAAGTATTTTAAATTTAACGGCCAAGACCAAAAAACAATGTACGGCACCAGGGTAGGTCCTTAATATTCTCAATATTTTTTCACTAGTGGTCGCATGACTTGCATCAAAATTCCAGACATCAGACGTAGCAGTTGGTGTAATGTAGACAGGATTTATATAAGCAGATAGTACCTAACAGTAAAACTTCTGAGTTATCTTTCAATTTGTATGTCAGCAAGTAGTTTTAAATTGCCAAAGCAGACATTGGACTGACTGTAATATACTGTTCGTCTGGCTAAAACGCACAAGGACCAATCAGATTTCAGGAAGCCAATCTCACAAAACTAGCCTGACAGACGACAGACAGACAGTGACGTCTGGGGCACTGAACAGAACTGCTGTTCTTCCATGAAATGGGGGCACTGGTGCAGTTAGCATCCAAAACAACAGGTGGCGGCAATGCTAATTTACTACGAATATTACTAGCCGATAGTTTATAGAAGAAGAATTTGTTCCTGGAGTGTGTGTGGGAGGCTGGAACATGGAAGATGAGGAGGTTACGGAGAATTGGGAGGAAGCAGCGGACAGCGGGGTAAGATGAGGAGTAGGTGAACTGTTTTTCCAGGGCACCCTTGATCATCTCCAGTCATCTTTATGTTAGAACAACGGATTTCGTTTAACTGTGGGATAGGGTCGAAGTCACGATGGAGTCCAGTCCATTGCTTTGCCAGGTTGAAACACGGCAAGGCGCAGTAGGCCACAACTTAAAGGGACAGAGGCCTGGGGTTGTGTTGGGGTTGGGATACGGAATGAGGGAGCGCGAGGAATGGCACGTAGCTAACTAGCTAGCATCCAGCCGACCAGAGAGCGCGTGAAAACTGTTTTACTGGTTAGCCAACCAAGTCACAACAAAATAAGAAGCAAAGTCAAAGTTTACTGTCTAAATGTCCTTACTAACGAAAGCTGCTGATTCGCCAAGTAGCTAAAGAAACTGGCTAGTTAGCTATTAGCTGAGCATTTCGCTGAAACGTTTCAAGCAAATTTTAGCTCGCTAGCACGAACTAACTAGTCTAGTTACAAAGCTTGGTATGCTAGCTAAACTGTGATTAAAACAAGTGCTTTGCCAATATAGTGTCTGCATACTTCCAGATCCTCACTACTTGATAGTTCATTTTATATGGCGAACTAATCTTGCCTGCTGCGATGACGTTTGTGATTTTATTTAGCTGTCGATCTGGAGAGCTAGTTTGTTAAATCGTACAACGTTAGCCAGTGCCAACTTAACTAACGTAGTACATGACCTAGCTCGATAATAAACGTTTCACTGAATGACATTGTGGGTAACGTTAATGCTGTTTGCTAAGCGCAACTAGTGCAACCGTATTTATGTAGCTAACGCTAGCTTGTAGCTAGCTGCAGGTTCATTTCGTGTTAAGCACACGAGGACGCGAGGAACGAGCTGCTAACGAGGCGACTAGCGCACTTACCAGCTTGTGAGCTGTCCCCAGTTGAATTCATAGTTAATATTGTTGGATAAAATGCTAGCTGTATATTATATTACAGTATGTGCTGTTGGTTAGCTAGCTGATTATGTCGCTAATCAGTGACCCGCCATCCATGGTTGAAGTTTGCCGCTGAAGCCTCCGACATTCCTTTCTGAGAAATGCTACAGCGAGCCCTTTCAGAATTTGAGCTTTGGATAGAGAGTAAACCTTGTCCTTTTATTTGATATAAAGAGCGGTTTAGGCAATATATTCTAAATTTGAATGGTCTGGCGTTTAACTTACTATTCAACTAACTTTCCTTAACGTCGCTTTACTCGGTAATTTAGCTGCGAAGTATAAGTTGGCTAGTTTTCTCTGAAACTTTGTTCACAAGTGTGGTTTTGGCTGTGCAGCGTGTTTTCCATTTCGGCTCTACACCTGCCGAGCCATTAGGCAATTTGAGACTTAAGGCTTAGCGTGATAATTTGCGTGATGGAAACCCGGTCGTATAACGATGGAAACGCGATATCTTCATTTGGATATTTTAAGAAATGTTTACATTTCAACTTGCTGTGATGTTTAAGAGACGCTGTACTGGTAGTTTGAGCTGTGGATTTGTCACTACTGCGGGAATTTGAAACTGGGCCAGTGTGTTATGCAGTAATTGGCAGGTCTGAGAAAGTTGGAAGGGCGTTCTGATTGGCAAACTGATATTTTGCTTCCTCCCTCAGTGTGTCTTTCAGTCTCTCCAGGATTCTAGCTGCAAAACAAAAATAACTTTGAAACTGAATACCCTTATGCCCTGCACCCCTACAATTTCCCCTCTTCCTGTCACTCAAGCTCTCTTCGACCCTCCCCTCTCTCTCCCTCTGTCAGTTTGGTGTTTCCCTGGGCTATACCAGTAGTCATAGCTCTCTGAGGCCCGTGAAATGCACTAAGATGGGGGTCGGGTGACAAGAGTAAATGTGCGCAAATAGCAACTTGTAATTTAAGCTTGTAATAAATTACCGGCCACTAAAATGATTAATTTATGAAAACAATAAACCAGTAATTCCAGTTGTGAAATGTGCACCGGAAGTCATTTACATCGTAACCTCTCCAGCAAACTAAAATTAGCATGGGGAGGATATCGCCTACGAGTTGAACTTCTTTCCCGAGTGATTTGGAAGCTGTTGAGCTCTTGCTGGAAATAGTGGCGCTCTTTTTCCCACTGAGGCTTCCGTTGGTGGATTAGCTGCGCGGTAATGATGACTTTATTTTCTAAACGCAGGAAATGGAGAGAAGACTGGAGGAGAAACTGAGGATCAGCCAGAAAGAGAAGTGAGTGACGCCTCTTTAGTGCCTTGTTAAAAAAAAAAATAGATCAGGTTTGATCCTGATCCCTCATACAGCCACAAGCCCATAGTCAGACAGGCTGTTCACTCTTACAACTTCTGTAACTTATGCGTGTTTACTCCCTGCAGGTTTAGGGGGATGCACAGTCTGTCACTCCCAAGACACAGCAGGGCAGCTGTTGAAATGAAAAAAATTTCATTATCCAGATTAACAAGGAACAATCAGAAATTATGGAGGCATTCTTTGTCAGTTTAACTTGCAGAGGAAAACTGAAACTGTAATCAAAGAGTTATAGTTGTGCTAACTATAAGGTGCATGTGTTTGTATCAGTACACTGCCTGATATGATACACAAGTATTATGATTCCTGTCAGTCTAAACGGGTTCCATTTCATTCAAACCTTTAGCATCGTCCCCCATGTTTCGAAGGTGCGGGGCTGTCCTTTCGATCGCGTTTGTGGCTGATCGAAACCGAAATTCTGTTCCCTCAGGATGTCTAACGCCAGTTCGGGACGCTCCCCGCTGAGGACGCCCATCGTGATCCAGGACGACTCGCTCCCCGCGGCCCCTCCCCCGCAGATCCGCATCCTGAAGCGGCCGTCCAGCAACGGCTCGCTGGGGTCCCCGGCCGCCGCCATGCGCCCCGTCCCGCAGGTGAAGTCCCTCGCCCAGCGGGAGGCCGAGTACGCCGAGGCCCGCCGGCGCATCCTGGGCAGCGCCACGCCCGACGACTCGCCGCAGGACAGGCCCAACGCGGACAGGTACGGAGCCGGCCCGCCTGCAGGGGGCGCCACATGCGCTCACGCTCGCATTAGTAACACTGATGGGGGGGGGGGGTTCCGCGCACCCACCGAACTTCACGTGTAACCTTACGGTTGAACGCCGATGCAGACGGTGTAAGAGAGCGATGTGCCTGGTCGTCCTGTTAAACTGTCCCCATTTGACTCCAGGTAGTGACCCAAAGTGTCATTTTATTTTGAGGAGTTGGTGAAATGCAAACATGAAATATGTTTGAGTTAAATTATTATAATATCATTGTTATTATTATTGGCTGACACACTTATTGTGATGGAGATATGTCCCCTTCCTTGGACGTAAATCCTGTGGATTGCACACTTCCGTTTGTACCAGTACGTTTTAATGACAGGGCCCGAACATTTTATTAAATGTTCCTAAAACAGTGTGTTTTTACCCTTGGGAGGACACTAGATGGCCAATTGTGTATTTAGTGCTCAGGTAATCATTTGACTGCAAAAAACAAAAAAAAAAAAGAAAGAATGTCTGACTCATGTTTTCCATCACTTTGGGCATGCAGTATGTTGCGAAACGTATTTTGAGTTGAGTACAAATTGAATTAGTCATTCACAGCAACCACAGATGTTGGAATCTGTAGCGTCCACAGACACAATTGGACACGTTGCTGTCATAGTCTCAGTACCTTTACAAACTCCCATGATCTCCCCGACCAATGGACTGTCAGCATAATTACTCTTCAGCCAATAATTGCACAGTACCAGGGACTGGGATAGTACGGTGCAAATTCAGTGCGACAGGCACTTTCAACTGGTTCATTAACCTGTGGAGCTATTTAGCTGGTCTGGAAGTGTGTTAACCGATCCTTGGGTAGGGTTATTGTTGTTCTTCTGGTACAAAATAAGACTAGGTCAAAACCTAGTGTATGGCTGAACTGGCCGACCATTGGTGTAACTTCATCACTCAGTCACTCAGTCAATCACAGACATTCGCTTTTATAGGGCTGGCCCCGCTGTTGCGATCCAGCCAAAAAAAAACTGTTAAACCAGTGGGCATGCTCGTTGTGAGGCAGCGTTCACGTGAGCACGCTTGCACACGTTCCTGCTCCTGCTCATTCTCGCTCTCCTCTTGTCTTGACCACTCCAGGCCAGCGCGAGTGAGTGGTCCCCCGCCCTCGGAGGAGTCCCGATCAACCAATCACGTGGTCCGGCAGCCGGCAGGCCCCGACGGTACGCAAGGCTTCCGCCCGCGCAGATAGGGGGGGGGGGGCACATCCTGCCTGGGGAGGGAGGGAGGAGAGGAGAGCAGAACAGAGAGGGGGTGGGGTGATGGGCGGATGTCAAAGGGGGGGGGGGGGGGGGGGGGGGGGGGGGGGACCAATCAAAGTGACGATATCGATTTTTAATCAGGGAGGGGAGACGTAGAACAGGATCATGTATGCATTTTCTCTCCTCTCCTCTCCCCCTATCTCTCCCCCTGCCAGGGGGTGTTAGCAAGGTTAGGGCAGGATGCTAATAGCAGGGGAAAGGGAGATGAGGAGTGTGGGGCAAGGAATCCCCCCCCCCCCCCCTCCCCCTCGGTCAACACTGTGATGAGGAGATTGCTCGTTTAGGACACGGTTCACTGTGATATCCCCCTTTAAGAACTCCCTCCCTATACAAATTCCCCATTCCCCAATACCCCACCCTCCTCCTCACCTGCCTCCCGCACCCCACCCCACCCCACCCCCCACTGTGACTGGCACCCTGTTGCTGGGAGACAAAAACCTTTTGCGCAGGGGGTCATGACCGACCAATCCCAGGACATTAGGCTTGGATAACTCTGCAGGAAGAAGAAGAGTGAAAGACTTTGAGTTTGAAAAAGGGGCGGAGTTCGGAAGCGGTTGAAGAGTGCTCGAGCGCGCCATTGGATCAGAGAAACCAAGAGGCGACAGAAGTGCACTCGCATCGGAAGAGGGGGTCACACTGGGTGCTGGCATCTCCCGGCAATAATACGAATAACATCATTAACGATAATCACACCTTCCTGCACTCTACACCTGGCAGTGTTTTAAACCTATGTGTTTTTTTTTAAAATTTTATTTTATTTTCAAGTTTTTTGGTGACTTTGCTAATTACACTTGTAGTTTTTAAATTGGGAGAGGGAGAGTTAAGATGGCGAGCTTAAGACGATTGTTGGATTTCTGTACAGTTCTATTGTTTACGGTTTTTTCTTTTTTTTAATTATTATTATTTTGCCTTCCCTGTGTCTTCCTGTCCTGGTTTCTATTTATAAACAAAATGAATTAACACAGCAAAACGGAATGACAGAATAGTGACAAACAAATCAGTTGGCGGAGTGAAGTCAGTTTTTAAAGTGGTGTTTTTTTATTTTATTTTATTTTATTTTTTGGGGGGTAGTTATTAAGGAATAGTTTTTTAAAATTGAAATCAGCCACAACAGGAAATAGATGTTTTGGAAAAACTTCATCCTGTAAATAGCAGTATGTCCACACTTTGGAGCGGTACTGGAGGGAACTGAATGGTCAGAAATGCATGGAGGAAAAAGGATTTTCTCTGAGTATTGCTTTGTTTAGCGTATTTAGACACTTAATGAAGATTTAAAGATATCCTTCGTACTACTCTTTAAAAAATACATTTTAAAAAATCATACATCTGCAGTCAACAGCATCCTCCATTTGTTCCGATGTGCATTACAAACAGGAACTCAGGTGCATGTTATGGAGATTGAAGGAGATCTGAAGTTAAGACTTCTCGCATGGGGAAAAGAGGATCTTCATTCTCTGATACCAGTTTGAAAATTATGGGCAAGCTAAGGAGATTGTTGAAAATGATTATTTTTTAAATATATAAAATTTTTGTAGCGGGTCGCAAGTTTATTGGACCTAGTGGAAAGGCGAACTGTCCCACTCCTGTGGAGAGGGACAGAACTGTGTGGAAATTTATACAGCCCCCCCCCCCCCCCCCCCACCACCACCAACGGTTTGTGTGTGAATCATAATTTGTTTTGAGACAAATGTCTTGACTGTTTAATGAATTGTGCTGGAACCGACATGGATTGTACGCGTTTCACACAGATGTGTATTTTTCTTTAGAGCGTTCAACCTCCCCCCCCCCCCCCCCCCCCCCCCGATTCCCACGCTGGGCTGCTGTGATTTTAAAACGGCCATTTTGTTTGTTTTTTTTTTAGACCTCCACCCCCCCCGATCTTTTTTACATCAGTGGTAGTCGACTCCTGAATAGTTCCTGGAGGTCTCCATCTTGTGGGTTTTCATTTGAACCCTAATTTTGCACACCCGACCATGCTAATTAGCAGCTCGTCAAGACCTCTAGCTGTTGAACAAGGTGGTGTGCTTTGTTAGGGCTGGAGCGAAACCCTACAGGACGGTAGATCTCCAGGAACAGGGTCGGTTGCGGCTGCTTTACGTCTTGCTGACCGTTGACTCGCTTTGCGGGTCGTCAGTCGTCAGGCAGCCGGTGCGAGACCCCGCGTGCCTGCCTGGGGAGTGTGACAAAATGGCCGTTGGCTCGCAGCCATCCGGACACAGGTTAAAGATGGTCAGTGTTTGTTTCACCCCGAGGAAGAACAAAATCAGTCTGTAAATACTTTAAAAGATGCCCGTTTAATAAAAAAATGATTTTTAAAAAAAAAGTGCCGCAAGTGGTGAAGCTTTATTTCTCTGAGATGAAATGCTGTGACGAACACGTGGCTGCTTTTGTGATTGCACACCGTGTCGGATATGAAGATGCATCGCAGTACGTTCAACCGACAATCTCTACAACTTTCAAAGGTGAACAATTCTCATTTCAAACGTGAAAGACATTTTTCGATTGGTCAAGAGCCAAAGTGACTGTTGAAGTGAATATGTCTAGTGTAAATATCTGTAAGGAAATGTAGTCCGAGGTTGAAAGGCCAGGGTTCAGATGGTGAAAGACCTGCCACGCATTTCTTCCACCCAAATCAGCCAGCTGATTTCACTAATCGGCTCTACCTCCTGGCTGAAGAATTGTGCTAATTTGCAAATCCAGGTGATTGGAACAAAGCACTGGGGAGGACTTTTAACTTTCTGAACTGGGATTTTCCACCTCTGGTTGTAGTAGTAGGTAGTGAGAGTGCTTACCTCAGAGAAGTGTCTTAACTCTGATGCTTCGTAAAACAGAATAATCCAGAATGAAGCTTATTCGCATCTCAGAAATGTGTTCAGCTTTTGAAAATGCAACAATTTGAAAGAATTCTAGTCCTTTGTTGATTGGAATCCTGCTTGCCTTTGTAGTTATTTAGCCCATTTACAAAATAAGGCTACATCTCATTTTGTGTTATCTATACATTTTAGCATAAGAGAATAACCAGTTGGGCTGTCTCACATATTTCTACATATACAAAAGCCTTATACAAAAGAATGTGAATGATTGCAAATGGCATTTTGGTGAACAAAGTTGCATGCGTTCACGGCTCTGCAGGATCACAAATGAGTGGACTGCAGCTGTAAATGAATTGGTTGAAGACGAGTCTGTGAACCTGAGTAAACCTGTGGTACTGTATGTGAAGTGCATTTCCCCCAGATGCAAAGAATAGAACAGCTCTGTGCCACTGCATATCCGGCGATACTGTGCCAGGTGTGGAAAAACCAGATGCATTTTCTGTTTCTCTCCAGCTCGCTCTAATTTTACCTCACTTTACTGGGTCAGTCTGAAAAGTCTTGTATTTCTAGAACATTTCCACAGAGAGCACTGATTCATTCATTTTTTCCCCCGCCAACCACGTCCCCCGATGTGCACTGATTCAGTATGTGCATTTCTATATAAACCTGCACATTTTCAATCAAGTCATCAGGGGGAAATTTCACAAGTAAAAAGTATTTTTTGGCGCACAGCCTTGCTGCTGGAGGGGATGTGGAGAAATCATGGTTGATCATGCTCATGTTTTCTGGTTTTGTCCCTCTAGTCAGACTTTCTGGAAGGAAGTAGGAACAATCATCTCAAAAACCATGGGTTTTAGTATCAGTACAACATTCATATCCCTCTATCTTGGACATATCCCTGACGGGCTAAGTAACGATGATACCTACCTCCTAAAGATCTTGCTGGCAGCAAGCAAAAAGGCCTCTTTAGCCAATCACAATGGTTTATATTAAGCACCTAAGTGCAGTAACACACCGGAAAGGCAGCAGGCACAGCGGTCCTCCAGGATTTCAGTTTGAGATCCCATCGCCCCCCCTCTCCCCTGCCAGGCCTGCTCTTCACCTACGGAGTCTTCGTCACTGCTGCTACTTCCAGGTGAGCGGATTGGTTCCGTCTGTTCTGGCTGAAGAACACAGCTTCGCCACCTGCACTGTCTCTTCCCATCACCGTTTCTGTCTTCTCCTTCGGTTACGCTTCAGTGAAGCGGAATGATCCAGTTCCAAGTAACACAGCCTCATTCAAATGCACAAATGTTGTTGGCAAGACTTTATTTGTGGTAAAAAATAAAAAAAAATCTGACAAAACGGTTCGTGTAGATTACAGTAAGTTTGTGGTTTATCTTCATAAAGTATTTATAGCCTCTGAAATTTATTCACTGTCATTCTGTGCACAGCAAAGCACTGAGCCAGATCATCGTAAGCCTCAAAAAAGGATAAATCTGTGCAAGCCAGCACAGAAGATTCATATACTGACCACATGTCCAGTGCCTTATTCCTAGCATTGAGAGCACAGTCTCCATCTCTGCTATTGTGATTTAAGCTCAACAGTTCTCTGCTGATAAGTTATAAAATATTTACAAAGGGATGTGTTTGTAAACATAGCATAACATGAGATAAAAGATTCTGGCTCAATAAAATATATTATCAATATTCTATTCTTTACTACATTGTGCAGTTTTTTTTGCAAATGTTTACACTGGCTGATGGCTGTACAGGTTTATCCAGGTCTTAACTCTTGACTGCTTGGCTATACCAGCCCCAGTGCATGTGGCTTTCCTGGCTTCAGTTTGATGGTAATCATTGATGAACTGCAGTGGCTTTAGAGAAACCAGCATGGGAGTAATTTTTCACCATTGCATTGGCTTAGGAATGACAGGTTAGTAAAAAAAAAAAAATACAGCATGAAGATAAATCCATTCATACAGTACATTTCCATTATCAAAACAGCTAAGATTAAATACAGCAGTTCATGTGGATCTGAACGACTGCTGCTTAATGTCAGTGACATGCTGTCACTAAAATATACATTTTAAGGCATGAAAGTAATATATATATATATATTTGTATTTCTATAGATTTGTGGGTGGAAGGTGGAGAAGTGGAGAGAAACAAGATGGAGATATATGGGGGGGGGGGGGGGGGTCTCAGTTGAGGGGAGTAGAATTGCAGAGGTGGGGGGGTTAAGGAAGCGGGTTCTGATGCTGGAGTTTCCGGAAGTATCCAAGCTCATCTGTCTCTCTCTCTCTCTACCTCCAGCAGCCTTTTAACAGCTTCTGCAGCTCTTCAGGCAGCTCCTACCCATAATGCCGCACTGGCCAGTCAAGGCGACCACGCCACACCGGGAGAACTGGTCACGACACAGGTCAGCTGGAGAGACAACACAGTGAACAATAAATATATGTAAACATTATATAATACATTACAGGATTTTAGAAGAGTTTTGTACAGCATTGAAATCTAAACTGTACATGTGCGCACACTTGCAATATCCAGGACTGTGCGAGCTGGTAAATGCATAAAGGTGAAGGAATTGGATGAATGGTATTTGTGGTTCCCAAACTCAGTCCTGGGGAACCCCTGTGTACACTGGGTTTTCGTTCCAACCACAATTGGAATCCCAGAACTTTTTTAACAAGCTATTCATTTTTGGTTCTGGAGAGATCATTTCCCCTCTTAAGCCAAATTATGGGACTTTTTTGTGGTATTGTTACATATTGTGCTATATTGCAAACGGTCACATAAAAATAGGTACTTTTTTTTTTTTACTGACTTTTTACATTTTTAACTGAAATTAAAGACCGAGGTGAATCAACAGGTTCCTAATTGGTGAAAGCGTAGGCACCTGACCGTTAAAACACCATTTGGTGGATAATGAAGAATTCAAACATAAAGCCAATGATAATGAGCCAAACTTGCATAGTGGTAAGTTTATGGGGGGAACAAACTGTGAAAAAACTTCATTCTTAAGACCTTAATTGGCTGCAAGTAACAAAAACCAGCATGCACACGGTGTTCCCAGGATCGAGTCTGGAGTCCTCACCTCTAAGCAGTTCCTCGTGTGCACACACCGTTCTCACACACACCTCCTTGTTCACCACGTACACCCTGCGTAGGCTGAACAGACAGAGACATAAAGGGGTATTTGTGTGAATATTGCATAAAAGGTGAAAAAGGAAAATGTAACTGAAAGTATCGGTGATAGGACTAAAGAGAGGTTTGCTCTGAAGCCTCTTTTTGTCCCACCATTATGAACGCTCAGGAATTATGCCAATTATTATCAGCCTCAGGCTGGTGCTCTTACGCACCACGTTGCTGTTTAGTCTTGCATGTACAACATCACTTTGAGAGGCTTGGAAGTGTTGTTGGGTGCAATGCTATACTCTTGCCAGCCGGTCATTGTTACCACATGGGTTTTTATTTGACATAGACACGCACACATCAAGCACGCACACACACGAACACACTCGCACAAATACCCATACAAGTACACAGTCACAGACACACACACACACACACACACACACACAAACCAATACAAGTGCACAGTCACAGACACACACACTCACACAAAAACACATACAAGTATACAGACACACACACACACTAACACAAAAACCCATACAAGTGCACAGTCACAGACACACACACACTCACACAAAAACACATACAAGTATACAGACACACACACACACTAACACAAAAACCCATATAAGTGCACAGACACGCACACACACGCGTGCCCACACACAAGAAAACAGTTGTAAAATAAAAAAATGTGGTAGTCCACACAATGGCCTTGGTGCCAGGGGTTTGGAGGCCTGATTTACAGTCTTACCTGTAGAAGCAAAGACTCTTCAGGCATTGTCTGCAGGGCTTATGGACAGAGTAAAGTCTGGTACAGGGGTACTGCTCCTCTCGACAATCTGCGCAACAACAAAAAATAAATAAATGAGGAATACTATTCAGGACCTCAGTTTCATGCACATGTCCAGCTAAATGTATCAGTGCGCACATGCAAACTTTTTCTGGCCAATCTCTTCCTTACCAAAGGGTCCGGGCTCAGTTGGTTCCGTTTGAAACTCCATCTCTGAAACCCGAAACACACAGACATGAATTCTTTCTTTTTCTTGAGGTCATCTTAAAAATGAAAAATAAAAATATGTTACTGAACAGGGCACGCCCATACCCGTAGGAGAAGGGCCGGCTTCGGGTTCTAAAATGACTTGCTGTTGGGAAGAAGAGTCCAGCTCAGGAATATCTGGAGAGGCCAAGAGATAAGGACAAGTGTGAGCTTTACTGTTGCGTAATTATGTTTATAAAACATATTTTAAAATGAGAGTTAAGTATACCGAAAAAATTGTAACTGCAGGAAAGACTATGGCTGGTTTGAAAACAGTCTAAAACATAGCTTTTAAAAAACACACATGCATGCACATGCATATAGACACAGACACACACACTTACCAGGAAATTGAATTTCAGAAACATAATTCTCTGTGAATTGAAAGAAGGAAAAATTTGTCTGGATTAACAGAATTGAAAAAAAAGGTTTCAAATCTGTTTGAGAAACTGCCTGTAAACATACTGATTTAAGGACAGATATGCACACGAACGTAGGATTAAAAGGTGCAAGAACACAGTGGGATGCACTTGGGAACAGCCACATTGGCCGCAGTGCTGTGACCAAATACATGCACTCTAGAGCTTGTGTCAGTGACTGATTTTTCCAGTATGTCGTGTGTTAAGCAGACGATTCCTTTTAAGACTCACCCCAGGAAATGGGCTGTTGGGGGCCATAATCCTCTGTAACGTCAAGCTGTTGTGCAAAGAGTAGAACTGTGGGGGACAAAGCACATCCACACAATGGCGCTACGCTGAGGGACAGTTATTGCTTCCTCTCTCTCTGCGTTTAGGACTTCTCCCTCTGTCTGCCGTTACATTACATTGCAGGCACTGCATCCATTCATGCAGCTGGATATATACTGAAGCAATTCAGGTTAAGTGCGTTGCTCAAGGGTGCAACAGCTGTGTCCTAAGTTGGGAATCAAACCTGCAACCTTTCAAGTTGTCATTATACTATGCTGCTGCCTGCCAGCCTGTAAACATGCAGTACAAATGTTATCTCTTTCTATTTAATTACTTTTTCATTTTTATTTTCTAGGCATAAGTTTTCTGAGGACCTATCCAACTCGTCAATGTGGGAATTTCACTCTTTGTGACGCACATCTTCTCGGTTGTATTGTGACCTTCAAGGCCAAGGCCACATGATACTGAAGGGCAACGATCAGGGGGCACCCCCATGAAAAGGCCTCACATTGGGGGCCCCATCACCCCTGACAATCCTGTCCTAATACTTTTTGAGGACCCCTAGTCAGTCAGGCCCCTTGGAATTGTCCTAACCCACCCCCCCCCCCCCCCCCCCCACCTATCCACCTTATGCTGCCCCTGGCTACAGTAGAGGTCCAGTTGACAGCCAGATTCCTCACTCTTAGGGATCTTAAATGCAATTTCATTTTGGTATCGCAGAAAGCAAGCACCAGGAAACAGGAACAACACGAGAACAAATGAATGACAACGAATCCATTCCCCCCCCCCAAGTCCTCTCGCTGTTCACGCGCAGCGTGCAGTGTGCTTGTGTAGCCATACTGACCGGGCACGGACAGCAGAAGCAGGCAGCCGGCCCTCATGGTTGCTCCTGTGGAGGCAGACGGGCCCCTGGTACCGAGGGACCTCTGGGACGGGGGCGAGAGCGAGTCAAACGAAAACAGCCCTTCCTGCGAGCACAGAAGTTAACCAAGGAGACCTTGTGAGCAAGGATTGCGAAAACAGCATTCGTTTTTTTTTTTGTTTGTTTTGTTTTGTTTTTTTTTTTGTTTTTTTGGGACAAGCCGTGCCGGTCCCCCTTTAACCTTAGATCTACTTCAATTTCCTTCTTTCCCCTTACTTGATCCCACTCTGACCCCCCTCAGCCTCCCCTGACTTACAGCACTCATTTAAAAAAAGGAAACCCTAGCAGCACAAGGACAGTGGCACGTTTGTCTCCCTCAACAAACCCCTCCGTTTTTGTCCCCTCCTCCTGTTGCAGAAATAGGAGTCTCCTATTTGGAAATAAATGGGGAGAGGAAGGCATCAATTCCAAGAAGGAAACCATAAAGCCCGCATCCACTTACCCCACAAGTATGAGGTTTTGCTAGGCTGAGTCAGTGAGTTAATAGCAGCATTAACACACATCACAGGCAAGGGGGATGAAAAGATGAAGGGGGGTTGGGGGCGGATTGCAAAACCTTATGTGTTAGTTAGACAGATGCAAAACCTAGACATCTCATGTTTGAAATGGCTCAAATGAGCCACGAGATTAGAGATTTGCTCATGGAAAAAGACAGCCTGTGCACAGAACTAAATAAAGCGCTTGGTAGGAGTAATTACAAACACATGATCACAATGTTTTAGTTCATTCGCACCGTACTAAAAGCGTAAGCCTACTTAATTTCCGCAATGCAGAAGTTTAATTCCCATGCACCACACAAAGTATCGTGTAGCCTATTAATTAGCTATTAAAAAGCTAACGAGTCACAGAGACGCCCCCATTTATTAAGTTTTCCCGGATTGTGGCATATTAGCTGCTATATTGACCAGGCATGCAAGTTTATTTTCTTCGAGTCATTTTCGGCGTGTTCCAGTTAAATGTGTGTCAAAGAGCGCCTCTCGATGCATATACCCAGACATTCCTCGAGTGCATCGCACGGGCTATAAGAGACCATATTTTCACAGCACACATCTGGGAACTATTAAACCCCCGCCCCCCCCCCCCCCCCAACCCTAACTACCCCCTCCTCCACTGCTAGGGGACTGTAGAACAAAGCCCCCCCCACCCCCCCAAAAGATGAAATAAAGTTCAAGTGATGAAAAAACGTTTTTCCCATTTCAAATAGGCTACTCAGACACAATGGAACATCACGTAGCATACACGCTACGTGATGTAGCGCAAAAATATGGATCTCCGAACATTTCCCAAACCCTCTCAACTTCTTTCACTCTCTTCCAGTTGCTCGCGACATCCACTCAGTTACATCGTCATTGCTTGAGCAGTATTCCACCCACCACCCCCCTCTTTTTAAATGATACCAAAACATAAAGTCGTACTCTCATCATCTGTCTAGGCTGAATAAAGAAAGTAAAAGCAGCTCAAAGAAAAGTCCGTTACTGATAAACTTGGGAAACGTCTGAGTCTTCACAACAAAAAAACGCGTTAACGCACAAATTAAAATACACCCAAAATAGCGTTAATAGGGACTATAAACTTAATACCGAATATATGCTAATGAGAAGTTTTCTGTTACACAAAATATGAATCTAAAGTCAATAAGCATCTTCCTACTGGCAATCCAAATTTTGTAAGTCACTCTCACTGAAACAAATTGGCATCACTTAACTAAACATGTCGCAGTAGCCTACTCACACAACCCGGCTTTAACAAATATTCCTTGACACCTAAAAGTAATGGGAAAATCACAATACTTTTCTCAGACGACCTTCTCCAGTTCTCGCCGGCAAAATCAACCGACCAGTCTATAATAATTTTTCAGCGTTACCTTCTGCGCATACAAATCCTGGTTCCCTCCCGGCCGATTTTCGGAACTACAGGACCTCTGTGCGCAACACCGATTGACACACCGCGACAATGTGTCGCTCCGCCCCAGTATTCTACCCCCCGCCTGCCTTGTTCCAGTAGGTCCAAGCGTCCACCGACCGGGCATACTCAAGGGGCCGCACATCATTCGACAAAACTCGGGACAAGAGTGTATTTTAATAAGGCTTTATTACAGATGTTTGCAGAAATGCAAGGTCCTTAAAATAGTTTTCCAATGGTCTTCCAGAAGTAGAAATCATAAAATAAAAAAAAACTGTCTTGTCATCCGGTACTGTGGCACAGAGGTTAGTAACAGACCGAAATTTTCGGCAATCCTATTGCCCTGGCAACGGGCTCCTCTTCACGAGAGATGTGGCACTCATAATACTCTAAAATGGAGGTCTGTGCAGGTGATGCTAGGGCCAGAGGCTGCTCTGCTGCGAGGGCAGCAGCTGGTCCAGCGGGGGCCAGTTCGGGCTCTCGCACAGCAAGGCATCCAGTCGCTTGTACTGCTTCTTCGACTCCCGCTGCCCCTTCAGATTCCGGAGGCAGTTCAACATTCCGTTGTCAATCAGCGCCTGCGGGGGGGGGGAGACAGGTGAGGCAAAAATGAGATGGACGGAAACTGTGGGTGGACCTAAGATCCTTCTCCGTGACACATTTCATTCATCCGAGGGTTACAAAGCACGTAGTGGTCATTCAGCAACACGCGCAATGCTTCAAATGTGAAATCTTTGTGGTTTGTTAACAAATGGAGCATACCAACACTATAAGAATCGTTGTTGTAGTACCATACTGTACATGGACAACCATCTCCTACGATATCCGCTTTCCAAAACCGATACGTGAGTATTTAAGGGTCTTACTGACTAGGTGCACAACTGCAATCATTTAGCAGTCCAATTCAAAACAATGCACTATACATCGTTGAAATCATCACTGCAGTGTTGAAACAAAAAAAATTGAATTTTTCGCCCTAACATGCCAAAAATGTTCACCGCCACCCCCACCCCGACCCCAGCAGTCGCCCCCCCCATCCCCCCAGCAGACATCCCCCCCACCTACCCACCCCACCCCCAGCAGACCTTCCCCCCCCCAGCAGTCGTTCCCCATCCACCCACCCTCCCACCCACCCCACCCCCAGCAAACGTTCCCCATCCACCCACCCACCCACCCCCAGCAGAAGTCCCCCCCCCCCACCCACCCCCAGCAGACGTCCCCCCCCCCCAGCAGTCGTTCCCGAATCCCCCCCCCAGCAGTCGTTCCTACCTCCAGCAGGTAGCAGGTGAAGAAGTTGAGCGCCGCCAGGGCCACCAGCAGCAGCTTGTAGTTCATGTCGGTGATGTCACAGAGCTGCAGGACCCTGCGCAGGAAGGACGCGGGGTACAGCACCAGCCAGCACATGATCCCGCACAGGGCCAGCAGCACGCAGAGAAACAGCACTGCGCAACACAGGGACACACCGTGCAGCCCAGTTAGACCAGACGGGCTTACTTACGTATGGAACAAGGACACAAAGCACCGGGAGTGCTACTGGCTCCCCCTGGTGGAGAATCTTTCTGCCTGCTAAACGTGTGTGTGAGTGAGTCAGTGGGTGAGTGTGTGAGTGAGTCAGTGGGTGAGTGTATGACTGAGTGTGAGTGAGTGAGTGCCTGAGTGAGTGGGTATGTGAGTGAGCGAGTGAGTGCGTGAGTGAGTGAGTGCGTGTGTGTGTGTGTGTGTGTGAGTGAGTGAGTCAGTGGGTGAGTGTGTGAGTGAGTGAGTGTTTGAGTGAGTGTCTCAGTGAGTGAGTGACTGAGTGTGAGTGAGTAAGTGTCTGTCTGAGTGAGTGAATGTGAGAGTGCCTGAGTGAGTGAGTGAGTGAGTGAGTGAGTGAGTTAGTGAGTGCGTGCGTGCGTGCGAGTCAGTGAGCACGTCAAGTTTTGAAGCGTGTGCACTCAAGCACACTCTCACCGTTGGCGTAGAGGGGCTTTTTGAAAGGGTGGCCTTTGGTCATCACTATGGCCATGATGATGTACTGGAAGCCCGAAACAGCGAACACCCCCGTGTCCTCCAGGTTAGGCAGGTTAGCCGGTCCCGCCACCGTCGAATTGAGAGGCACAAACCTATCAGAGGAGCATAGGATGACAGGGGGAGTTAAACAGAGGACATTTTCTTCCAATAAGAAAACCTCCCTAGCCCAAGCCCCGCCCCAACGGAGCCCAAGCCCCTCCCCCACAGATCCTCCTGTTCATCACCCTATTGGAGGAGCAAAGGATGACAGGAGGGTCAAACCGGAACATTTTCTCCCAATCAGAATCAATCAAACTGAATTAAACTTTATTTATAAACCACAATTCATGCATAAGATGCAATTCAAAGGGCTTAACATAAAATGAAGGACAAAAAACAAGCTTATATGCATCTTAGAAGGACATTACAAGGTATGATAGACACAATAAACAAGTGAAACGCCATAAACCAGTAGCAGATAAATAAATTAAATAAGTAAAAGAACTAAGATGAATTAAATAAATAAAATGATGAGACACCCCCCCACCCCCCCCGGCAGCAGACGGTCCCGCCCGCTCACCAGTCCTGTGATTTGGTGATCAGGAGGGCCGCCACCTGTCCCAGGACCAGCAGGGCCGTGTGCAGCAGGAGGCTGGCCAGCACGGACAGGGAGAACAGGCTGCAGGGGGGGCGCTGGGGGTGCAGCTCTTTACTGGGCCCCCCCCGCCCCATCACGATGGCCAGGGACGTCACCAGCGCCAGGTCGAAGAACAGGAACTGCAGGTCCCCCAGGTTCGTCTTTTCCTGCAACGAAAGGACGCAAAAAAGAATCTGAGAGATTGATCAATCGGTCGATTGACTGATTGACTGACTGATCGATTAATTTCATTAACCCGGACAGGGAAATCTGTTTGTCACCACAAAAAACGTGCACGCAGTTATTAAGACATAATTACAATAGATCAAGTAGCACACTGTGCTAGATTACACAAATTTAGATTACACAGCACTGTCAAAAAAAACAATCTTAATAAGCAATACAAGTGAGCAGACCTGGGTCAAATACATATTTCTTTTGGATTCAAATACTTTTCTACGCCTTACTGATCTTGTCTGGCGTATTGGAACCAATGAAACACTCTCAAAAGGTGCAAACCCCGCCTTCTGTTCATATTGGCAGGGCTCAATTACACCAGGCAAGATCAACAGAGCACAGAAAAGTATTTGAATCCAAAACAGATAGAAAAGTATTTTATATCCAAAACAAACACGTATTTGCCCCAGGTCTGCAAGCGAGTTCACGTTTATTCGCCGTGCCCGTCAGCAGGCGGTGAGGGCACCGGTCCGAGCGACGCGGGACACTCACGGTGTAGAGGATGAGCACCGAGGAGAACTGGATCAGGCTGTACAGCGCCATGTACTTGAAGAGGCTGAACGAGGTCACCAGCGAACACCTCCCCTCCCTGGGAAAGACAGACACTCTGCTCATTCCTGTCATTGATTTGCCTTATTTTTTTCCCCAGAAAGCCACGTGCATCAAAACTGCATTTCACCATCCCGCAGAAGACAGTCTGCTTGATCCTAGGCAGCCATTCAGCTGCAGCCCTTATACTAAAGACATGGTTATAATAGCGAATGCGGTTTGGACCCTGTCCTGCTGGACACAGAGCCGCTTCGCACTGATAGCCAGCACTCTGTTTGTGTGACGCCAATGAAGCTGACTGCCCCTGGGTCTGCTCTTGGACAGAACATTCTGGAAAACTGAGGGAAGACACAGGGAGAGGCGATGAGAAAAGGGGGGGGGGGTCCTTGCCGAATCAGCAGGGGCACGCAGGTGATGTTGTCGGACTTCGAGGTGAAGGGCGAAGCCACGGACGCCTCCGCCTCGGAGAGGGACACGCCCACGTCCGCCGCCCTCAGCGCCCCGCAGTCATTGGCCCCGTCGCCGCACATCCCCACGCGGTAACTGGAGAGGGGCGGGGCCAGGGGAGAATCGTGAGAACCGTGGTTTACCTATTTAACTCCTTTCTTTCATATCTTACACAGTTCTAACTGGATTGAACCAGATTTAATTTCCTTTGAAGAGTAGGGTTTTTTTTCCCCAACATTCTAACTCAGTGTTCTAGAGCTCCATAGCTTTCAGTCACAAGTAGTGATTGTGACATCAGCATTAGAATGTTCATTTAAGAACACTCTAATCACATACTTCTGATAATACACCTTAAAGGGTTAATCTCACTTCACATGACATCACTGGAAATACATATATTTTTATAAAGTAGGCCCATTAAATGAACTAAGTTTCTGCTCCGGTGTTATGTTCCATGGGTTTACGTTCCCCTTTCGCCCCTATATTTTTCCTGCATCTCGCTGTGTTTTCTCCCCTTCCACATCTCTTTACCTCCCTCTCTTTGCTCTCCATTCCATTTCTATACCTCCTCTCCCCCTCCCTTGTTTTCTCCCCTCCTTCTCTCTCTCACTTGAGTTTCTGCAGCGCTTTCACCAGCTGAGTCTTCTGGTCCGGAGCCATTCGAGCGTACACAGTACCTCTCATCAGCACCTGCAGTGAACAGCACATCCCATCATGCACCACTCCTCATTTCTGATTGTAAGTACAATGCAGAGGCATATGTCCCACAATGCATCACACCTCATTTCTGATTATAATCACAGTCAAGAGGCCATATGTTCCACAATGCATCACTGCTCATTTCTGATTATAAGCACAGTCAAGAGGCATGTGTCCCACAATGCATCAGTGCTCGTTTCTGATTACAAGCACAGTCAAGAACCCTTGATGCTGAAACCCTTGATGTTTGTATGTCTGTTGTTTTTGGCAACCCCACTGTCCTTTAGGCTTCAGTATGCACGTTATAACAGGGTCTGAGTTGCTTCTCTCTTTTCAGGAGGCTGAATGTGATGCAGACTGAGTGGAGCGTTGTGTCCGTGTGAAGGTTACCTTGGGCAGGTACTCTGGGAAGTGCTCACACAGTGCGGAGAAGGACTGCCCATTGATAGCCAGGTGATAGTAGACACTGCCCTGGTACAGACCCTGGGGATCAGAACGGGGCGGGGGGGGGGGGGGGGGGGGGGGGGGGGGATTGGGGGTTACACCGATTTAACACTGCCGCCTACAGTGATTCAGTAATAAATACTACACGTCAACAGAAATCACACCAATAAAACTTTATCAATCCATATCAGTTCATCACAAACAGCATTACAGAGGAATATGGTCTGTGAGAGCAGAAACATTTTCGCTTGTGAGAATATCAGTGGTGGGGTAATCCATGTAAGGCCATCAGTAGTACACATAAACCCATACACAGGAAATACAGCACTGAGCACAGGGACATCAGCAGCAGTACTCTGTGTCTGTACATGTGTGACACGCAGCTGCCTGTGTGAGAAAGTCATTCACATAGTAGTAATAACCTGTGCCAGTGCGCAGGTAAAGCACAGCTACCTGTGTAATGGCGTCGACATCGCTGTCCACAGCTGCCCGGCGAAACTGCAGCGACGGCGGCGACTGGGCAGTAGGGGGCGACGCGTTCACGAAAAACACCTGCTCGTCCTTCCGGACCATCCCGCAGCCTCTGGCCACGTTCACAGCCGTGAGAATGTTGTCTCCTGGGAGGGGGGGCATGGGGGGGTGGGCATTGGGGAACAGAAATTTGTGTTTATTTCAGACATAAATGATTTGCTATGAGGAAGTAGGCTATGTTCTGTGGTGTGTGTGTGTGTGTGTGTGTGTGTGCTAGCACGTGTGTGTGTATGTGTCTGTGTGCCTATGTATGCGTGTGTGTGTGCCTGTGTCTGTGTGCCTATGTGTGCATGTGCATGCGCGTTTGTGTGTGTGTGTGTGTGTGTGTGTTGGTGTGCGTGACCTAAAACTCCCTCCTCCCTTCTATCCTCCTCCCCGGGCACACTCCCCCCTCCCCCCTCTCACCAGTGACCATGACAGTGCGCAGCTGGGCCTGTCTCAGTGTGCTGATGACATCAGCACTCTCAGGCTTCACCAGATTCTTCATCACCAGGAGGCCTAGGAACTGCAGCTGGCTCTCCAGTGCCCTCCTGTGGACACCACCAGAAGTGCACATGGCATCAGAGTGACCAAAAAAAAAAAAGAAACACCAGTTATATCATAGCTATATGACTGTTTGACTGTTTCAACGAATGTAGAAGGATTGGAGGGGCACGGGCATTGTTTTTTGGTAAGGTGGGGGTGGCAGGGTGTCATGGAAATGGTTCTGGAGGTCTGCAGCCCTGACTCACCTCTCCACAGTGCTTATGTCCGTCTGTCCGTCGAGCGTTTTGCAGGCCAGGGCGAGCACCCTGAATCCCTCGCTGGCAAAGTGACGCAGCGTGTCTGAGAACTGAGCAGGCACTGAGAGAGGGAGAGGGGAGAGGAGAGAGAGAGAGAGACAGAGAGAGAGAGAGAGAGACAGGGGGAGAGATGGGAGAGAGAGAGAGAGAGAGAGAGAGAGGGAAAAAAAGCACTCAGAGGTAGCTATTTTACTGGGAAAAAAACCAATTTGCCCAGCAACAACAATTCCTGACCTTATCCCAAGGCAACAAGCTCTCAAGCTGGCCTACCTGGTTAAATACAGGTAAAATAAAATGAAGATAAAATAAATGAGAATATCAAATCTCCACAAAATTCCATCTTTCTTTTTACAAAAACTGACCCTGATTCCCCCACCCCCGCCTTATCTCTGTCCCTCTTAATTTTCTCACCACTCTCTTTCAGGCAGAGGCTGGCCACCATCTCTGGCGCCCCCTTCAGGAAGACGCGAGTGTTGCGGCCCCCGGGGTCCACGGCCACCACGCACATCCTCTGCAGGGCGGAGGAGAAGGGGAAGCGCCGCACGATGGCCACGGGCTCGCGGATGACCTGGAAGAAAAGAAAAAAAAAGAAAAAAAACGCACAAGAGGCGCGGGGAAGGAGACACAGTAAGCGTGGCAAAAGAAAACAAGATTATGCTCTTCAAATACGACCAGCCCATGTCATTACACTTCAGCTGTCACCGCGCGCCGCTCATTCCCACACCGACACCCTCCCGAGATCCTCTTTCTGCCCCAGATCCCCATTCCGGCCCAAGCCCGGAGCGCTACTCACGATGCCCTGGGGCTGGAGCTCAGGGGGAGGAGGCCGCATTACCGCCAGCACCTGGGCGCTCCCAAACTCCCCGTCCTTCTCCTCCTTCTCCCCGGCGCCGGGCTCCTCCAGCACCTGTGGAACAGAACAACATGAGAGACTATTCACCCTATGCTCACAATTCACCTACAAGAGATTATTCACCCTACGCTCACAATTCACCTACAAGAGATTATTCACCCTACGCTCACAATTCACCTACAAGAGATTATTCACCCTACGCTCACAATTCACCTACAAGAGATTATTCACCCTACGCTCACAATCAACCTACAAGAGATTATTCACCCTACGCTCACAATTCACCTACAACAGACTATTCACTTAATCTTGGCTCACAATTCACAGACAACAGACTATTCACCCCAGGCTCACAATTTCTCCCTACAAGAGACTATTCAGTCTACCTAGGCCTGCCATTCACTTACAAGAGATGATTCAGTCTATCCAGACTCACAGTTTACCAATAAAAGACTATTCGGCCTATCTTGGCTCATAATTCACATACAAACTAAAAAGCTTGTTTTGTCCCCCCCCCCCATTTTCAAATAAAATTTCCTCTTATATCACCTTGTTCCACTGACAGAACTCAACCTGAAATATCTATCGTGGTTCACTTGTTAACCCCAAACCCACCTACGCCACCCCACCCCCCCTTCCCCCCTCCCCCAGGCTCTCCGGCTCCTCTCTTGCTAAGCCTGAAGAAACAGTCAGCGGAAAATAAGTCATCAGCCCAGACCACAGGGCTGACATGCCGCACAGCTCTGGAACATCAAAGCCAGACTAGTGAGCCAAAGCAAGTGTGAGTGTTCCTGTTTACCGAGCACGTCATGCAAATGTTTAAACAAACAAAACTTCCGCGTAACCAACCTCCCCTCCGGTGGATACAGGAGGCGCCAGATAAACCGGTAAAAATTCAAATAAGAGTGGCAGCTGACGGAAAATAAAAATGCGAATATGCAAGAATGAATTCATTCGCAAACCCCATCTTCAAAAAGGCTTATGACCAAATTATTAGATTCCACTGGTTACGGTATGGAATGCCATTTTTTTTCACGATTTCATTGGCATACGCATGAACATAGCGGAAACAAAAAGGAAATTATAAAAAAAAGACAAATTTGTTTAATCAATGTCATTCTTTCAGAATTACATGAAAAGTACTTAACAGGCAACAGACAGCAGACCGTTACAGTATTTAAGGGGAGTCAATTCTTGTTTGGAATCAATCACGTGTGGTGAGGGAGGTAGTCCGAGCTTGCACAGAGTCCAAATATGGACACCGTGTAAATGTCACTGTATCCGCTTAAAAGTTGGCAC
The DNA here is from genome assembly GCF_013347855.1 of Anguilla anguilla. Taxonomy (NCBI): domain Eukaryota; kingdom Metazoa; phylum Chordata; class Actinopteri; order Anguilliformes; family Anguillidae; genus Anguilla; species Anguilla anguilla. The sequence continues at coordinate 5,867,446 of NC_049211.1, read as the reverse complement.
TTTGCGAGGTTGTCAATCTGGATTGACCAGACCCCACCATGGATTGCACCTCTCCCCATCCCTCCCTACCCCCCTGTAAATGACTGTAAGCTTAGGGTTGTAACTAGGCAGCTGTTTCGTAGGTGACTTAGGTGCATTAACTGTCTTAACTACTGCTTGTATTTTTTCCATAGACTGCGTTGTTGCCGTTCTCGTTGTGTTAGTGTTAGTGTTTAACCTTCAGGGTCCAAGTTGAACTATGCGGTTGTTCCCTGCACTTGGACCGGTACTTCTCTCTAGGGGTTTCGTCATACTTGTTCCTGGTTATGGTCATACACTTTGTTGTACGTCGCTCTGGATAAGAGCGTCTGCCAAATGCCTGTAATGTAATATATAATGTAATGGATTAGAAATGGACCTCACTGTTTAAATGAGGGAGTCAGATAATTCGGGTGCATCGCCCACGCCAGAGGCGGTGGAGCGGGAGTTTACTGTTCTCTTAATCTGGGAGAAGTCAATATTTACCTTCAAGGCCATCCCGTGAGAGAAGCTGCTGTCTTTACAGTTAAGAAACTGAGCAATTACCCATTTGCTCCCTGTAAAATTTAGACTTGCTCAATTCTGACACGCATGTACAAGATATGGCCAGAAGTATGTGGACAGCCCTTCTAAGTAGTGGGTTTGGCTACTTCAGCCACACTCATTGCTAACAGGTGCATAACATCAAGCATACAGCCCTGCAATCTCCATAGACAAACATTGGCAGTAGAATTGGGTGGTACTGAAGAGCTCAGTGACTTTCGACGTGGCGTTGTCATAGGATGCCACCTTTCCAACAAGTCAGTTTCTCAAATTTCTGCCCTGCTACAGCTGCCCCGGTCAACTGTAAGAGCTGTTATTGTGAAATGGAAATGTCTAGGAGCAACAACAGCTCAGCCGTGAAGCAGTAGGCCACACAAGCTCACAGAACGGGACCGCAGAGTGCTGAAGCGCGTAGCATAGCATGAATGTGCATGGTTTTGGAATGAGATGTTCAACAGGCACATATGGGTGTGATGTTCGGGTGTCCACATACTTTTGACCATGTAGCGTATGTCTGATCAGGTCATTATTCTGCAATTGGTGTACATGTTTAAGTTTAATCTTTGTGCTACTAGACCACAGGTCCTCAATCTTACCCAGAAAAGGCCAGTGTGTGTGCAGATATTTTTTCCAGCCAAGCAGTAACACACCTGATTCTACTAATCAACATCTAGAGTCTTAGCTAAGGACCTTGCTAAGTAGAATCAGCTGTGTAACTGCTTGGTTGAAAAAAAAAAAACTAAAGAAACCCTGTACCCAGACTGGCCATTTGTGGATAAGACCAAGGACCCCTGTACTAGACATTCGTGTGGTTTCAATGGCACTTGAATAGACCTGAACCATAAACTGTGTGATCTCATCCTTCTTTCCTAATAGAAGACCAGGCAGAATTTTGGCGGGAAGCCCGTGGGGGCGACTCACCCAGCCAGTGGATTCGATCATCTTGAGCTCCAGGGGGTCCCCCAGGAGCTGCTCCCCCAGCAGGGCCACGGTGTGGCAGCAGGCCAGGGCAGAGAGCACGGGCCCGGGGGGCAACAGGCGAGGGTCGGGCACCAGCTCCCCAAACCCCGCCCCGCTGCCCTCCATGACCCCCCACACGTCCAGGCCCTCCTCCGTCAGAGTGCCTGTCTGAGGGCGGAGTCAAAGGCCGACAGGGAGAGAGGGAGGGAGGGAGAGAGAGACGGAGAGAGAGAGAGAGAGAGAGAGAGAGAGAACAATCAGCTTACAGCAGGACTGCCCAACCCTGTTCCTGGAGATCTACAGAACTGTAGGATTACATTTCAACCCCAATTCGGCACACCTGACTCTGCTAGCAGCTCAGTGGAGATCTCCAGCTGTTCATTGAGGTGTGGCTTTGTTAGGGTTGGAAGTGAAAGCCTACAGGACGGTAGGTCTCCAGGAACAGCGTTGGGCAGCCCTGACTTACAGCACATGCACTCTAAATTCAGGGTTTTTCCCGCATAGAGAAATCTCTGATGTGTACTAAAGCAAAGTTTACGGGCACTGAAGCAGAAAAATGGGAAGAAATTTAACGTGAATGACGTGGGACGACCCGACATTCGACCACGAGCACTAGCCCAAAGACAGGGAGCACCAAGGACACTGTTCATGCCAGGAAAAACCTAAAAAAAAAACCCCGAAAACAACCGAAATTGAGCCTGACAGCTGGAAAAACAATCATATGGCCAATAAAAACTGAAGACAAAACAGGAGAGAGTTTAAAGTACTTGAAGTAAATTAGGTTGGACAACTGGCCCTTCAAGCAGTGAAAATGCAAACATTTTCAAAGTTTTCAGCAATTTGCCCCCACCTTGGGGCCATTTGCATTGTACATTTACGGCACTGAAGAGATAACTCTCAATCCAGAGCGACTTACAGCGTTTACATTCTTTTTACATACAAACCCGTCGAGACAGCTAGATCCTTCCTGAGGCACCTCCAGTTCAGGTGTCTTGGACGCAATGGCAGCGTTCCACCAGTGAGCTGACTCTACAGCAGGGATCATCAACTCTGGCCCTCAAATCCAAATCCAGCCCTGGTTTTCTTTTCTCCCGGGTAATTAGTGCCACTGATGGGCCAGACTGTCTTCACACCTGACTCCCAGGCAAAGGGAGGGTGGAAAACCAGCAGTTCTCGGCCCTCGAGGACCACGAGTTGCTGATTCCTGCTCTACAGCCTTGGAGATACAGGCCCAGTGTCCTTAGCCATTAAGCTACTGTACACCGCCACCCGGTACAGTCCATCCATCTGTTAACTAACCCGCTCATTCCTGGTCAGGGTCATGTGGCAGTGCTTGAGCCGATCCCAGCATGCATTGGGCAAGAGAGCAGGAATACACCCTGGACAGGTGGGCCAATCAATCGCAAGGCACCCACACACACACACACACACTATTCACTCACACACTCATACCTACGGGCAATTCTGAGTCTCCTAACTAGCCTGACCTGCATGTCTTTGGACTGCGGGAGGAAACCAGCAGAGTACCCGGAGGAAAACCCACGCGGACACGGGGAGAACATGCAGAAAGGGCCCCTCGGTCGGGGGTTCGAGCCCGCAGTACCTTGTCGAAACAGAAGAGGGAGATCTTCCCGGCAATGTTGATGCGTGGCGGGCTGATGCAGAAGATGCCGTCCCTCTTCAGCCGACTCTGGGCGTAGATGGTGCCCGTCGTTATGGCCGCGGGCAGCGCGGGCGGCACCACTATGGTCACGACGTCCACCGACCGGATCACCAGCTCCTTCAGGGTGGTCTGGGAAACGGCATCGACGCACAGATCCGAGAGTTCAGACCTCGTTTTCGCACAAAATGCTCGCTGTGACGATCTGCTCGTGTCAGAGAGACAGGCCGTGTCCCAATCAGCACACTTGCGTACTACTGAGTGCAGTTGCTGAGTGCACTGGATAGTTGAAAGTTGTTAAGTAGGCAACATTTTCTATAAATGTAGTCTACTTAAAATCCCAGGATGATATGCTAATGTCCGAGGGTTTTGTTGACTATATTCAGGAGCATGCTTTCCAGGAAGTAAACCTTACCTTACCGCCTTTGAAATGCACTACCAGTGATGCTGCCGCTGTGGGCGTGTCCGAGTGTTCAGCGTGAACAGTGTAAACAGTTTTAAATTGTATAAACTGTTCAGACAAGTGGAACCAAGAACACTTAACCAGTGAGTTCAGCGGTATAAGACTATATATGCAGAGAGCTGTTTAACACAGCCACAAAGGAAGTTAAGTGCAAGTTAAAAGCAGGCCTTTTCACTTGAAAAAAAAAACAAGTTAAAAGGGTAGATTTACTTCCTATGGCAAAATCTGGCGGGTCATTGAATCAGTTCCACAACCCATGAAGTATGACGACATGCTGTACGTCGCTTTGGATAAAAGCGTCTGCTAAATGAATGTAATGTAATGTAATGTAACACGCACGATGGCTTTGCATACCACCTTCAGTTTGGTGAGCTTCGCATGGCCCTTTGCATAGACGAGCTACTCTTACGCAATAGGGCGTACTTCATGCTTGAATGAGTATGATGTGAAGAACAGAAGTGATAGTGCAGTACAATGGGTCTTGCAACCTAAAGGTAACAGGGTCGATTCCCAGGTAAGACACTGTCGTTGCACCTACGTAAAAAAGTTGTGTAAGTCGCTCTGGATAAGAGCGCCTTCTAAAATGCCTGTAATGTAATGTATTGTAACCTAAAGGTCACAGGTACACTGCCACTGTGCCCTTGAGTAAGGTATTTAAACCTGCATTTCTTCAGTATACATCCAGCTGTATAAATGGATGCAGTGTAAATGCTGTGTAAAGAGTTGGTAATCAGTAGGATGCATCCCACATGCATTTACTGCAGCATCGGCCGCATCATCAACGGTAAGACACTCACCGCAGTCCTGCTCAGGATCACGATGCTGTACACAGTGCCAGCCAACGCTGCGAATCAAAAGACACAAATTAATATTCCGATATCTGGCTGGAACGCGAACGAGGAATGAGCGGGGAACAGAAAGAGGAGAGGCGGGGCGTTGACCCTGTTTACACTCGGGTTTTAAAATGAGTCTTGGGCGATCGGATCACAAGTGGACAGCGCTAAATACAAGTGAAACGACCACCAAGACCCATTGTGATCCGATCACTCAGACCACTTGCCGAGGGGGTCTGGGACGCATTTGACCACATATCTTTTGTAGTGTAAACACTAATGCGTCCTGATGCGTCCCCGACAAGGACCTAACAGGAAAATACATCATCGATGCAATTTTTCGTCTTGTCCTGCGCTCTTTTGCAAGTCGCAAATGACTTTGTCCTGCCCATCTCAACAGTTGGAATAGCCAAATAAACAAATCTGGCGACAGACTTTAGACCTTCTAGCGGAAGTGACGTAGGCAGTAACGAAATCTGAGCACGAGAGGTCAGCTGGACACCTTGGAGACGCACGATAGACGCAGGCGTGAACGGCGATGTGTCTCGGCCGTCCACTTGTGTTCGGATCTCCGAAACGCATTTTTAAAACCAAGTGTAAACAGGGCCGTTGTGTCCTCATGCAGAAACGAGAGGCTACGTCAATGGAAAGGACAAGCAAACAGTATTTACACGCTGACAGGAGCGCAACGGGAGCCTGAAGACTAGGGGATGCCCCCGAGGCAAAGGGACGTGGCTGGAAGCTTCAGACACCTGCACTGCCCAGGTGAACACAGACTAGGGCTGGGGTTTTAGAGTGGGTCAGAACCGGACAACATGCACAGCTGGGAGCGAAACTGTGAACAAAACTGGGTGCAGTAGGACCAAGGGGGGGAGGGGGGAAAGGGGGGTGGGGGGCATTATCACCTCAGAAACAAGGAACCTAATGTTGGATCAGGGAGTCACTGACGCAAATTTTTTTACGAACTACCTGTGGATTTTTTCCATCAATTACACGGGCCGGACATCATATCGTCCAGTTGGGATCAGAAACCGGACACGTGCAAATAATTTGACAACCGGACATTTCGGTCGGAATCCAGACGTTCCGGTCGAAAAACCGGACGTCTGGCCATCCTAACAGACACGTAGGGAGACCCAGGTGCGGTCAGGCATACCTACGATCCCCAGGATCAGCAGGAACTTTATAGCGTCTCGATAGAAGCGGAAGTCGAGGGGCTGCGGGTAGAGGATGGAGCTGATCAGGTCTCCTTTGGCGGTGAAAAACCCTGGAAGACAAACACGCACGGATCATGTGAACAGGGCATGACCAGGCCACAGAGTCACATGACACACGGTCACATGACACACGGTCACATGAATGAGTGCATTCATTCCTTCCAAACCGTAACGTACAAATGACATTACAATGTCACGACCTGGTTAAGGGTAGACTGTCCCTCATTTCTCAACAGAGCCCCAGTAACACGGCTGCCTTGGTCTTGCTTTTCAATTTTCGGAAAAAAAAGTACCAAACAGACCATACTCACAAAACGAACACTCAATGCCTCCCTGGTGGCCCTGTTAAGAACGCTCATCCCTATAGGTGTAAGGTTGTTAGTTTAACCCGCTGAAGAGTAGGTTTATTCATTTATTTTTAAAGTCAGTGTTCTAGAACTCCATCACTTTCAGCAGTGGTTGTTAGTATTGTCAATATTAGAATGTTCGGTTATGAACATTCTAATCACACATCTGTGACCTCACACGTTAATGGGTTAAGGCTGGTCTGTTATTAGCTGACTGTGGCAAGTGGTTTGCAGCAGCAGGGTGTAACTGGCTCTGTTCCACATGGGTCTGGATGGGTTCAGGTCAGATATGGCAAAAGCAGAACCAGCATGAGTGCCAGCACCACTATCAGTGTCATTTAGTAATCCAGCTGAGCTCTGATGTAGTACACTTGTGGTGGGTACAATGGCTGCTGGCTTGTGGGTGAGTGTATTGGAAGACTATAGCAACTTTAGCTTTCTCTACACATGTATGGCAAGCTTTAATGGAGTATGGCGCCGTTTGTGATTTTTTTTTAAATGTGTGACGGAAATGGAAAAGACGAACAAGCTGTGTGACCACATAAAAACAGCCCTGGCCTCCATTCGTCTGTGCACCTCACCTGTTCGCGTGACAACAGCGAGCGTCCCAGTGCCTCCCTGCTGCCCCCTTTTGGCCTGGATGACCTGCGTGCCGCAGAACAGGGTGTGTCTGCGCAGAGTCTCTGCATTGTAATGCGCTTTTCCGGTCGGCAGCGGGGTTTTCATCACAGGTATGCTCTCACCTGGAAAGGCAAGGAAGGGGGGGGGGGGGTGAGGGAGGAGCAACACGCTCCATTCTGTCCTTTCCACAGATAGGAGCAGGCGAAGGACAGACATGGGCTACCGCTTTTTAATCTTACTCATACAGGCAACAGGAACGCAAACACACAGACACACACTTACGCATGTTATTAGCAAGTATGAGTCACTCTAACCCTTTCAAGAGTAGGTTTTTCGGAATGTTTTTTTTTTTCAGAATTCTCAAGTCAGTGTTCTAGAACTCCACTGCATCACCAGTACTGATTGTTACATCAGCATTAGAATGTTCAGTTAATGACATTCTAATCACACATTTGTGATCTTACACTGTCAATGGCTAACACAAGCTAACAGGAATTTGTTTCTTGCGCATATCTCTCCTAGATACACGCACGCACGCGCACACACACACACACACACACACACATAGTCTATAGTCGCCCTACATACATGCAGTGTGTGTTCAGACAGGTCAGAGTGCAAGGGTCAGCCACAGTGGCAGCAGCACTGGGGCAGTCATGGGGCTCCAAGCCAATCACAATACACCATAACAGGATCGCCACTTTCATTTTTATATATTCACTGTGTCATCCTCGCATTTATATGGCAATGACACATCCTCTCTCATCTCTTCCCCCTTTCATTGTTTTCCCTCTCTCATTTAGGGGCTCCATTGTGCCCAGCCTGCTTTTGTACCCCATCTCAAACCCGACCCCCACCCCCCACCCCCCGCACCCCCCCCAGGCCGTGCGTGGGAAGGAGAGGGAGAGCAGGAGATAATGTATGCTGCTGGCCATAGAAGAAGACAAGGGCTTTTCATTCAACCCAACAAAATATTTTAATTACAAACAAAGCACAATGTATAATTGGCCAACAATCTGACAAGTAGCCAACCACTGAAGTGACGGAATAACGAGAGTAATAGAATTTAAACATCAGTTTACAGACTTTCACTAAGCACCAAATATTCACCTTGCAATGTGGACACAAAACTCTTCTGGCAAATTAACTTAAGGGCAAATATCAAATTACAATTGTGATTTTTACACCAGCTGTTCTTACAAGAAACAGCAAATCCATTTGAGATCACTCAGATGAATTCCCCTTCAAAGAAAAGACTGAGAACAGGGTTTATAACAGCACACAGAAGTAGTTGGTATCACAAGGCACAAGGTCACCTGATGAATTTGGCAAATTTGCTTAAGTACTGTAAGGACTTGTATATGCTCTAAAAAGCTGCTGAGAATAGATGGGAAAAAAAGTTCATTAGAAACCATACCAGGAATGGCTTGCCAAACAAAAATACCAACCAAAGGCGACAAAAAGGCTGCAAGCAATTCAAAAAAAAATTCATTTATACCATTGTGTATGGACAATAAATGTGTGCCATGAATGATGCTAAACTTCTGTAAAAAATAAAATAAAAAAAACTAAAGGCTATAAAAAGCCTGCACAGCTGCACAGGCCATGCCTGCAGCATTATGCCATATTAATAAGCACGTGGTGGAAAGCAGCTGGTGTACGTGAAAAAAAAAGTCCATTTCCACCATGCAATTTATAACCGTGAACCACGGGCAAACGAAACAAGCGTTTGAGCAACGCTGGAAAGTACTGCCATCGGGGTGAAAAAGGATGAGGAATTGCAAAAAGAAAGAAGAACCAGGACAGCCACAAAAAGGTTTTAAGTGAGAACGAGGGCAACAAACCCAGCCAACATGAAACATTCTCACAAACTGTTTCTGCCATGTTGCGTTACAACAACACCGTGAGAACACTCAGGCGGCAGTGTAGTATAATGGGTGGTCTTGTAAACTAAAAGGTCACAGGTTCGATTCCCCGGTAGGACAATGCCGTTGTACCCTTGAGCAAAGGTACTTAACCTGCATTGCTTCAGTATATATCCAGCTGTATAATTGGATGCAGTGCAAATGCTATGTTAAAATTGTGTAAGTCGCTCTGGATAAGAGCGTCTGCTCAATGCCTGTAATGTGATGTAATGTTTTGTGTGTGCCGGGCTAAGACATTACATTACATTACAGGCATTTGGCAGACGCTCTTATCCAGAGCGACGTACAACAAAGTGTATGACCATAACCAGGAACAAGTATGACGAAACCCCTAGAGAGAAGTACCGGTCCAAGTGCAGGGAACAACCGCATAGTTCAACTTGGACCCTGAAGGTTAAACTGATTAACACTAACACAAACGAGAACGGCAACAGCGCAGTCTATGGAAAGAAAAATACAAGCGGTAGCTAAGACCGCGTCTCACCGGTCAGCATGCTCTCGTTGACCATGCACTCCCCGGCCAGCAGGGCGGCGTCGCAGGGCAGGAGCAGCCCTTCCTCGGGGATCACGATGCAGTCCCCGGGGACCAGCTCCGTCGAGCTCACCAGGTCCTCCGCTGGGGGAGAGAAGGGCATCGTTTCAGAACGGGACCCCCCCCCCCCCGGGTCCGATTCACCTCCTAATCCCTCCCCCTCCCCCTCCCGCCCATTTCCAGTCACTCCACTGAGAGCAGACATTGTGGTGATAGGGAGCATAAATAGCAGCAGGCGCGTGGGACGCACTTTCGTTCTGCTCGGACGAATCGGAATTCACAGATGGGAATTTACGAAGAATTAATTATTATAAATAATAAATCACGACCGTTTAAAAGAACATCACTTAAGAGTTGGCCACAGTGAGCCACCTTGCACTGCCACATTTGCATTACAAATAACGATTACGGCAATTTAGATTTGTGTTATCAGTGCAAACGAGACAAAACTGCGATGACCATGATGACCGTCTTTTGAAAGGGCATGACATGGCAGTCAAATCGCATTTAAATGTGGTCAGCTCTGCCGTGCTTTAATGACCCTGGTAACGGCGTTAAGCAACGCAATGCATGCTGGGTCAGCACTCGCTTTCAAGCCAGCACTTTAATTTCCTCATTATCAAGGAAGCGTCGGAGGGCCGAACAGCCACTACCCCTCGCCGAAATTTGGCTCGCTCAGTTCTGGGACGCCCCTCGTACAAGATGGCGACTCTCGTGAACGCTCAGAACAAGTGTTAGGTGAAGCGATTAAGAGGTGAACTGGGACCGGGCCGAGGAGGGAGAATTCAAACGAATCGTCCCGGAAACGGACCCCCCCCAGGAGTGGAGAAACCCCCCCCCCCCCCAAGGAGTGGAGACTCACCCTCTGCGCCTCTCCTCAGCCTCACGCTCACGATCAGCTGGGCCATGTTGTGCAGGGTGACGCTTTGCTGAAAGAGACACAACAGTACAGTCGCGTGAAGGTCTTCCCCTGAAAATCAACATGGCTTCCGGCAAACGCGAGATCAGTTATTATATGCAAATGAAGCCATTCGAATCCTGGCAACATAAAGCCAGGTTTCTTTGGTGCAGTCGGCGAGAGTTCCAATTGAATCTGAAGAGGAATATGTCTAATGTGACACATACTATGATGCAATGCAACCAAATAAATTTGTAACTACCAAAATAGGCTTAGGTCCAGTGCTGGGTTGATTAATGCATGCATTTTGTGTGTAACACCAATACCAGCATATACAAGATACAAGTATAAACATTTCAATTTGCTCATTTCCATTTATGTCAGTAGATAACAGAGCAGAACTCAACCTGAAGAACCTCTTGCGGTTCACTTTGTTAATCCCCTTTATGTATTTCAAAGCCTCAATCAAATCACCCCTAAGTCTCCTTTTACTTGAAGAGATAAAGCATCTTAAGTCCTCATAGCTTTTATCTTTCATACAAGGAATCAATTTTGTGGCCCGTCTTTAAACCTTATCTACAGCCACTATATCTTTCTTGCAGTACGGTCCCCAGAACTGCACAAAATACTGCAAGTGTGGTCTAACAAACCATATTGTATTAAATAAGTATAAACTTTGATAGACCATTATTCCCAAGTCTTTTTCAACGTGAGCACACTCCAATTTTGTCCATCCCACATAAAGTAATCTTGCCTTGTGTTTTTACATGTAGAACCTTGCATTTAGCTAGATTCCAGACAGTTATACCCGAGCATCTACCCACGCATAACACCGTCAACATGATCGCAGTGAACTCAACGTCCATGACTGCATCTCACTGGCGTGTGGCAGCTTGCTGCTAATTACCGCCAGAGAAAGTGCCCGTCAACACCGGAGCTCCACGACGAGCTCCCAGAATCCTCTCTGCTGGAGCCGCTGCACTTGACAGGCGCTTTCTGAGTTCACGCGCTCGCCACAGTTGGCGCCCTGTGCAGTTTCGAGGTGATGACAGGTGCCAGGTAACAGGAAGCGTACCGCTTTCGACCGCGCCGCGCCGCGCCGTCACCACGGTAGAGAAGTGCGAGCGCGCGTTCGGAGACCACGCTCGAGAGACGTTGTGGTTTAGATTCCCGCACGAAGGGTTGTGTTCTGTCATCAGAGCAGTCACAAGGGCCCCGCCACAACAGGCAGACCACGGACCGAACGCAAACGCGACGAACCACACACGCGTCAGACACTTCCCGCGTTAGGCAGCCGTCGCTGGCTTAAGCTGGCAGTATACTCAGAAAGAAGAAAGAACTTCAGGATTGAGAACCACCGGTGAACATGTCCCCGAACACCGTTGTCGGTACGCTCGGTGAGAACACCGCACTGTTCCGCTGGGGTGTGAATAATCACGAATAATTAGGAGGCAGCCATTAACCGGGGCCGGAATCCAGCCCAGACCTCTGTCTCGTGGCTACGCCATAGACGTATAAAGAGAAGGGCTACGCGAGATCACAACGCAAAACAAGAAGTTTAAAGTGTTTAAAGTGGCTTTGGTTTATCTAGCTATGCAAAAGAAGAAAAAAAGGCGAAGGTGATGGTTACGTTCGCCCTCTAAATCAGAGTAGGACGGAGAATGGATGGTTTTGTCTGTACATTCGGCAAATGCGGAGTTTAGACGAGGGGGTCCACTTTCTCTTATTTCCGAATGTGTGCTAGGCGTTTTGATGACTTGCTGAAACGAGTAGCACCATTCATCAAACATGCAAACAAACTCACAGAATTCCCATCTCTACAGAAGAGAGATTGGCTTACATTAGCATGTGAAGTCTGCCCTCTGAACTCTCAACCGTGACGTACCCAACCATGTGACATTTGGACCAATAGCTGAGAGGGGGGGAGGTCGGAGAACAAGAAAGAAGTTTTTGAAAAGTTCTCCCTGGAGGCTGGTGCACACTGCACCGTGAGAACACACAACACCGCGTCATTTTGTTCCTCAGTTGTTCCCATTGCTTCGTTTTGCTCAAAAAGTTCTACTTCTTACGAAGTATACTGCCTACTTTACAGACAAAGGACCGCAGCACAGGAGCAGTCACCGACACTCCCGCTCTCACCTTGCGGATCTCGTAGAGAGAGATGCCGATGGAGATGACGGAGATGAGGATGATGCAGCCCGCGTAGTAGTAGTAGTGATCCGTTATCCACAAGATGATGCTGAGCACCTGGAACACGTAGAACGGGTTCAGCACCTGGAGGACAGAGAGGGAGAGAGAAAGAGAAAGAGAATAAGGATCAGTCAGTGTACGGGATGACCATTGACCTTTACATAGTGCTCCACCGCCCAGTCCCTAGGGACCACGCCCGTGTCACACAGCATGGCAGAGAGACTCTGTCACCTCCTCAAACAGCAGCCGCATATAGGACTTCACTGGAACGTCGATCAAGTTCTCGCCATACACAGTCCGCCTGACCAGAGGGCAAAAAAGAGACGGAAGAAAAGAGATCCATTACCTTTTCTGTCACAGTAACAGGTTCTCATGGCGAAAAAATGTGTGTACATGTATGTGTGTGTACATGTATGTGTGTGTGTCAGTGTGTGTGTGTGTGTGTGCACGTGTGCGTCCGTGTGTGTGTGTGTGTGCATTGCGTGCGTGTGTGTGTGTATTGTGTGTGTGTATGCGTATGTGTGCAGTATGTGTGCATGATGTGTGCACATTATGTGTGTGTGTGTGTGTGTGTGTGTGTATGTGCGCATTATGTGTGTATAGTGGGTGTGTGTTTCTATTTGGAATGACTCACCGGGCCCTTTGTTCCTGGGGACTCAGTCCCGCTTGCTGCCTGTACAGATCGTCACAGGTCCAGTGTTCATTCAGTGCGCTGAGGAGAGAGAGGGAGAGGGAGAGAGAGACAGAGAGAGAGGGAGAGAGAGAGAGAGAGAGAGGGAGAGAGAGAGAGAGAGAGAGAGATCTAGACAGAGATACAGAGACAGAGAGAGAGAGAGAGAGAGAGAGAGGGAGAGAGAGAGAGAGAAAGAGAGAGAGAGAGAGAGAGAGAGAGACCCACTCATTCAACAGCCACTCCCCCACACTCAATTCCCCTTCCTTACACGAGGAACAGAATGAGGTTAAACGAGATCCCTCTTCCTTGAACAGGAACCAAAGCTGATGGGGTTTACATGCTTAAAGGCCTGGATCCGGGCTGCCCAACCCTGTTCCTGGAGATCTACCGTCCTGCAGGTTCTAGATGAACAGCTGAAGACCCTTCCCTCCCTTATCTGCGCTTTTTGGTCCCACCACGGGGGGGCGCACCCCCATTCCACCAAACCACCCCCCCCCCCCAACCCCCGCTCCCCCACAGTACCTGACCGGACAAAAGGCTCCCTTTTTCGACATCCACACGTAACGGAGCCCCTCGAACACATAGTAACGTAGCAGAGCTTTCTGAAAGACAGGCAAGTTGACTGGGTTAAAAAAAAAAATTACAATGCCATATGACATCATCTCCCCCCCCCTTTCCCCCAGAATCCCTTTCTGTACCTCATCTTTGTACAGCTGTATAGTGTCCCTCAATTCATTCTCTTCAATATCGGTCCCTGGCTGCTCCAAACTGAAGACAAATAAAAGCACGGGGGGGGGGGATTTGATTGATGCTTTTAAATTCATAAAGGGGATCAACAAAGCGAACTACGAGAGATTCTTCAGGTTGAGTTCTGTCAGTAGAACGAGGGGACATGAATGGAAATTAGCAAAAAGGTAAATTCCGTACACACATTAGGAAGAATGTTTTCACAGAGAGTAGCCAATGCGTGGAATACTCTGTCAGGTCACGTAGTAGAGTCAGAAAATCTGTGGATTTGATACAGTGTTAAGATACTATCAAGTTTGCAGGTAATCAGAGCACTAGGTACAATTTAGTCAGGATAATGGCGACCATTGCTGGGCTGAATGGCCTGTTCTCGTCATTTTGTTACGTTATATGCTATGTTATGTTATATGTTATGTTGCTGTGATAACCTGCACTGTCAATGGTATTTCAAATCTAGCCAGCACAGGGCAAGCACACTGTCGGTCATACAGGTGCATGTGAGTTCACGGGTCAGTGGGCAGGTAAACAGCCAGTCAGCATAGATTTTACCCACCTGCCCTCCTCAATCTCCGCTGTCAGCACTTCCACAACATAATGCTGACCACAGCTGTCCTGAGGGAGGAAGACAGACAGAGAAATGCACGGTTCCATCACAAAATTAACACGAGCTTTTTAGTGCAATTATCTGTTGTCAGTGGTTCTTAAAGATTCAGCATGGGTTAAAATGAAATTGATAGTCATTTTGTCAGAGCCATATATATATATATATATATATATATATATATATATATATGTACAAATGTCAAAGAGTCAAATTTCAGTTTTTATTTTTATTTGTGTGTGTGGAGGGGGCGGGGGTTAATTGTTAATTGGCTGCAACAAACCATGTTAACAGGATTTCTGAACTGAGTTGATGTGACAAGATACAAAAAAATGCATTTCAGAGTGGGTCAAGAAAACACATTTCTGAATGGGAAAAGAAAATGTTTCTTCACATCTGGGATGGAATGTAAGACCACGGTAACCTCGTTGGATGACGCAAGAGCTCAGCTGGAACTGAAACTGAGTGCTAACTGCGTGTAATGAACGAGTGAGAGACTTCCCAGAGTCTGAGGTTGGATTTGAACCCGGGCCTCTCACTGATCCATTCGTTTCATAGGTAAGCGCATTACCAGTCAGCTAAAGGCAAAATCGCCATTAGCCAAGGGCAACAGTTTTTTAAAAATTATTTATCTTAATTTGAGGGTAGCATCAACAGGGAGTGTTGTCACGGTAACGTAATACAAAAACCTTAGCTTTTACGACGCCTTTCCTGTGCTTCGCTAGTGAACTAGCCGAGCCACGCCCGCTACATTAGCATCTTGAGTATCTCCGTAATAAGCGGTCTTCATGCTCCCGCGCAGCCCCGCGTCGGCGTGTGTCAGCGCGGCGGCGTTACCTTCAGGAGCAGGACGTCCGCCAGGCCCAGCGAGCACGCTCGACAGCGAGCCAGGACGCGGAGACGCGGGCGCCAGTGGAACAGGAGCAGCAGCAGCCCCAGAGTGAGAACCCCGGCCGCGTAGTACAGCCACGTGCGCCAGCGCACGTACCGGTAGCCCTGAATGTCCTGCGAGAGAGGCACAGACAGGTCACAAACCCGTACCCCTGAATGTGTTTAGAGACAAACGCACAGACAGGTCACAAACCCGTACCCCTGAATATTCTGAGAGACAGACGCACAGACAGGTCACAAACCCGTACCCCTGAACGTGCTGAGAGAAAGAGGCAGAGTCAGGTCATGAACCCGTACCCCTGAATATTCTGAGAGACAGAGGCACAGTCAGGTCACAAACCCGTACCCCTGAATATTCTGAGAGACAGAGGCACAGTCAGGTCACAAACCCGTACCCCTGAATGTGCTGAGAGACAGAGCCACAGACAGGTCACGAGTGTGCAGCACACAAACCTGTACCCCTGAACGTGCTGAGAGAGAGAGGCAGAGTCAGGTCATGAACCCGTACCCCTGAACGTGCTGAGAGACAGAAGCAGAGTCAGGTCATGAACCCATACCCCTGAATGTGCTGAGAGACAGAGGCACAGTCAAGTCACAAACCCGTACCCCTAAATGTCATGAGAGACAGAGGCACAGACAGGTCACAAACATGTACCCCTGAATGTGCTGAGAGAGAGAGGCACAGACAGGTCACAAACATGTACCCCTGAATGTCCTGCGAGAGAGAGGCACAGACAGGTCACAAACATGTACCCCTGAATGTGCTGAGAGACAGAGCCACAGACAGGTCACGAGTGTGCAGCACACAAACCTGTACCCCTGAACGTGCTGAGAGAGAGAGGCAGAGTCAGGTCATGAACCCGTATCCCTGAATGTGCTGAGAGACAGAGGCACAGACAGGTCACGAACATGTACCCCTGAATGTGCTGAGAGAGACAGAGGCACAGACAGGTCGCGAGTGAGCACATCCTGTACGCTTGCACTTGCATTCCAGAATCACTCACCAGCACAGATTCAGCCAGAGGGGACAGATCTATTGTAAGTCAGCACCGGTTTCCAAGAAAACAGAAGAAGAAGAAAAAAAAAGTGGGTAGTGGGTGGTGTGTGGAAATGTGCGGAAAGAAGAAGAAGAAGAACAAGAACAAGAAGAACAAGAAGAATAATAATAATAAGAAGAATAATAATAATAATAATAAGGCGGTAGGTTAAACCTGAGTACTTCCTCTCAAAAGAGCAAGGTGGCTATTAGAAAGGGTCTACTCTCTCTTTTTTATTCTCTCATAAAGGCTATGCATGTACAACTATGTCTCGGAACCTGACTCCAATTATGTATGTAAAAAAAGAAAGAAAAAAAAAACACATTACAATAGAGGGTATTTTTTCATCTAATATGAACAGAATAAAACAAATGTATATTTTGAAAGGCACATTTTGATTGCCATTGTCCTTTTTGTTGGTAAGCCTGTTACATAGGCGGGATAAATGAATTTATCCCGCCCATAGCATTAGGCAGTTATGCATAATGCCTCACGCTGAGGAAGTTACAGAGGTGAATTCACTGCCTCCGTCAACTGTAATGAAACACTGCATTTCAAAATATGTGATTTCATTGCCATGGAAACTTGGGTTACGCAAGTATTCCAGTAAATATTCCATACCCTACACCGCTTAGCAACGAATGTGTCTTTAAGCAGGCCTACCTCAACTGAGTTACCTAATATTAAAATTCTGTTTGTTTTTTTTTTTTTTTTTTTGGTTAAAATGGTCTCACAATTTTGTCATCACCCAGCATCGACCCAGCCAATCACAACTGAGTATTCAGTCAAGCTGTTGTATATTGGTTTTGCGGGCACGCAATATTTGTGTGTTGAGAATAAAATTCTTTGTATCATCTCTCACACTGACTGTGTTTTTTGACACAATAGGTGAAGCATTAAGACTTTATTATGATGGAAACACTTGGGTACTAGTGTGTATTGTTATGCACATATGCATTTTCTATACAACCTGGGGTGCCGCCAAGACGCATTCTAAAAATAGATTGTTCCCCATGCAAGGAATCGGTTTTGGAATCAAGCACATCATGCGATAATTCAATCTGTGAAATAACTGAAAATAGTGGCTATACATTACTTAAAATGAGCCCTGGGGAATATTGTTTCCTGGAGAAGACAGCTTTCCCACAGCTACCTTTACAGCTCAATAGGTAGACATCTGACATGGACAAGCAACAAATGTCCTTTTATCTAGCATATTCGCCATGGACTGACCCACATTCTGGCTACTTTGTCTCAGTATTAGGCTAACCCATAACATTATTTCATGTACAAGGTAAATGTGATGTATTGTAAGTGTGACATGTGTCTTGGGTCAAACCACCATATTGGCCACTTCCTGTGACCAACTTACTGTTATTCATTTAACTTGATGATTCCATTTACCTTAACAAGATCCCCAGGAAGCACACATGCAACACAACCCCATAATTTCAAAGATCCACCACAATACATCACCACAGGCATGACGTCCTTTTCAACACAGTCATGCTTCTGCAGACGCAGATCCCACCACTAAGAAGCTCAATTCTGGCGTCATCTCACCAAAATACCCGGTTCCAATTGGCTGTTTCAATGCTACTGGGACCAGGTACTATATGGTCAGAGACCAAAATGAAGCTTTTTGGCCAGGTACATTTACTAGCTTTGTAAATAAGCACGTGCAACAACAAGATGAGCAAGAAACATCACCCTGTTTACTAAAGGTGGGCGAGGAAGGAGCGTACCATTTGTTAAGGCGGGAGAGGAAGGAACGTACCATGTGTGAAACTCTGCTGCTGGGCGGGGGGCCAGAGGTGAGGGTGGAAGGCTCACCCAATGGCGGCGCTCCGTTCTCTGCAAAACAAAAGCAGCCATGCGTATTTCACACATCTGGAAAACAGAGCACATCCATCCATCCATACATCCATCCATCGATTACCTATGGCCGCGTATTCTCGAGCAGGGTTGCGGGAGGTGCTGGAGCGAGAGGCAAAAGCAAACCCTGGAGTCCACCAGTCTGACGCAGGGCACACACACCATTCACTCACACACTCTATGGGCAATTTAGAGTCTCCAATTAGCCTACCTGCATGTCTCTGAACTGTGGGAGGAAACCAGAGTACCCAGAGGAGACCCACGCGGACACAGGGAAAAACATGTAAACTCCACACACAGAAAGGCCCCAAGCTGGGGTTTGGACCTGGGACCTCCTTGCTGTGAGGCGACAGTGCAGCCCAATGTGTATGCAACTATGTATTCGAACTCCTCCCCAGCAATGGCCTTCCGTCACGTCATCTCCAAAGGTAGGTTACTGATCAGAGCTATGTTGAAAAGACACAGTGCAGCACTGAGCGCTAGACAGGGGAAATTCCACAAGCTGAAGTGCATATGATAACCAGAAAGGTATTTTGAGAAAAAAGTAGACAAATTGCATTTGCAAGAAATCACAACTCATTGAACTAAAATACAATATAAGCTATATTGATCACCTGGTTCACATTGTCCACAGCTTAAACAACACACACACACACACACACACACAACCATGCAAGATGACCATGATATTGTCACTGAGGCTTTCCACTGAAGTGAAAACGACTTAACGACTACTTGTATTTTTATTTATTTTTATTTTTCCATAGATTGCGTTGTTGCCGTTCTCGTTGTTAGTGTTAATCAGTTTAACCACCAGGGTCCAGGTTGAACTATGCGGTTGTTCCCTGTACTTGGACCGGTACTTCTCTCTAGGGGTTTCGTCATACTTGTTCCTGGTTATGGTTATACACTTTGTTGTACGTCGCTCTGGATAAGAGCGTCTGCCAAATGCCTGTAATGTAATGTAATGTAATTTATACAGCGGGCCAATAACATGGTCTTGTCCAACAGCAAACTGAACAGTAAGTTCCTGAAGTAGTCTAGCTACACAGACACCAGTGCGTGGAAATTAAACAATTTACAACTACACGTGTAAATTGAACATCTTAGCATTAAGTTCAGTAACAACCTGGGGTCTATGGCTGAATCAAGCTATATTCATCAGTAAAAGCGCAAAGCCGTTTCAAATGATGTAGGTCTGCCGCTCCATTAACTTCAGTTGAGTGGGCATGACTAAAAAACACGACAGGTGTCAAAGATGGAAAAACAAACTATCTATAAACAGACATATTGTAGCCTACAGTAGTCAATCGTGTACATCTGTATCATGATATTCGTTGGACACTGATAAAATGTTTAGTTCACGAAATGCTGAGAGAGAAATAAACAGGATTCCAGAGACTAGCCTACGTCTTTTTATTTTCATCAACCAGGAAACGAGTTTGTCGAAACCGACTCCATACCATAGCGACTCCAACATCCAGTCCTCGGAAACTAGGACGGGGCAATCCAATTATCATAGATTTTTATTGTAACGATGTAATTTAATGTGAATGTAGGCTATTAACCTCAACAATTCTAGAAGTTCATAAAAGTTCTCTCAATTACCCAACAAATTCCATTCAATTCATACAGGTTGACAGCACGTCGCCTAGCTAAAACTTGCTGGGCAAGAATGTATTTGCGAACCTCAAATGTAGGCTACTTTAAATGACAACGCTTTGTACATAATCGAATGCCGACCCATACCCGATTTACCTGGTAAAACGAGGCGATAAACTTCTCATACGATGGCCAGTAATATGCGCCGTTGTTGCCGGTGTTGCGCGATATTGTACTCACTGCTAGATTCCACGTACGCAGGCGCTCAGCTGTTCTCTCCGTCGAGCTCCCAGTGTTTTACTTCCGATAAATATCTTAGTTACGGCAGAGGATTTATGCACCTGTCATTGCCAAAATAAAGTTACTTTTACTATTTGATCCGGAGGTTCTTTGAACGGGGCTTAAACAGGTGGACTGGTGAGGCAAGTTTTCCGTTTTTAGACTGAAATTTGCGAGGAATATATCACGTCCGGATAAACGGTTCAAGGAACACAACACACACTGCAATATCAGTCAACAATATTTTATTGTCCCCCACTCCCCTCCAACCCAAGAAACAAATAAAGCGCGTTTTCATGAGTAAAAGTATGTATTTGGTCATCTTAAAAAAAATGTTTTTAAGCACATAAATGTATAAAACTACGGCAAATGTGTTGTAGCCTCCTTGCACATAACTGCGCAAACGCACGTCCAGTGAAACTATGATCAAGATTATGCAAGATAACTCAGCAATATGTGTCATCTGGGGTTACACTGGTAGGTAAGCGGGTTTGGTGAATAAAAGCCCTCCATAGTTACTGATAGGTCAGTAAAAATAAAAAAGTATCCAAATAGTTATCCAAAAAATTATCCAAAGTCAAAGCCAACTCTATATCAGGTTCAAGTTTATTCAATCGGCAGAAAACATGGCAAATTACAATCACAAATAGAAATCATACATTCACATCCTACGCTCACTACATTCCCTTTAGGCCAAGGTGTAAATTGTCACAACAGAGCATTAATTAGCAATAATTTTTATGTCAGATAAGCACGGGCACTGTAATGCGTGAACTCGGTTTGCAGGCTACTTGAAAACCAAAAGTTGATGCGGGAACAGGACTTGGACCAGTAGGGGGAACTCTTTCCTCTGGACCCCAGAGAAATATCTTGCCCCAGCAGTGATAGGGTAGTCCTTAGCAGAGTTTTTTTTAGATGAAAAACTGAGGCAAAGAGGGTGGAATAGACTCCATGTCAAGGAACAAATGATAACTTGCATGTAAATTAAGAACAGTCCGAAGACTGAGCTCTGGGCATGCGTTGAGACTACCGATATTAATATTGCAACTTACATGCACATTTACACGAATACGAATACAGTTCATATATATGTGGAAAAGCAAAACAGGGATCTCGAAACAAAGCTAGTCAGACGATTTGTCAGCCCAGTAAGACAGTGCGACGACACGAGTGAATGAATTTACTCAGTCGCGTAACTTCATGAACAAATGCCTAATGTAGCCAACTTTTTAAACATGCACCACGAAGAAGTGTATAACGTTAGTACGAACAAATTACTCTCTGGTCGAGGTTCTGACTCTCTCGGGGTTAAGCACCCCACAGAGCTTCAAAGGAGTAGCAACGCATATAAAACACATTGTGTTCTAATAAAATTCCCACAAATCTAAACTTGACTAGATAAAGTGCGAGGCAGTTCTACAACGGATTCTTGCCTAGCTCCAGCCCATATAAATTTGCTAACATGACAAAGGCGAATAAGTCACTTAACAGCTAGCATATGGATGGGAGCTAGCGGGTCAATTTACATTAAAAACCAGCTAACCAAGCTTGCTACGTTAAAGCAGGGAGCTAGCTTAGATAACGTTTGACATAGCCTATAATGTTGGTTAACTATCACAAAGTAGTAGACAAACGTTAGCCAGCCGAGAATAGATTAGTCTACTTGAAACTGTAAACCAGACAGAATCACTTGTTTGCAAACAGCATCACAGACCCCTCCAAATGACTGGCAATATTGGTTTCCAGTATAGGATAATCTTCCACCAGAAAATATACAACCTAACGTTCTGTAAATGACTATGTAGACAGCTAGTTACACCAGCATGAATAACAACATGCAGCAAGGTTAGTCGTGGCAGACAAACCGGAATAGGGTGGACATTTTTAGACGGAACTAAAATAAAATGTAAATAATGGTTTCTGAAAAGGCAGCCCTTTCATTCAGCCCAGAATAACTTACCTGAAGCCATATCTCATAGCCCAGCCGGTATCCGTGTGTGAATATTTGCTACAATACTTCCGCACCGCCCATTCAACATTGCTGTGTTCGCCATACTGACTCCCAGCGTGTGACGTTACTCTATCCACATACGGGCCCTACTTGCGGATTGAAAGCTCCGCCTATAAACAGAGACCATTCATTTGTCAAAACGGCAGACGACTTGCTCTTTCATCCAGTTCTGATCTAGTACCGAAACGGGTCCGCAAGTCCACTGCAACTGACCGTCGCTGTCAAACGGTCTGACCAGAACAGATAGCGAGGCACATGCTGCGATTCATTCAGGAGAATTAAGAACAGCAGAAAAATTGAACTTGACTGTCGCAATGTGAAAACGCGTTTTAAGTTAACTGAGGTAGTGAGAGACGATCTTTGTTGAAGCAATCTTTAACTTCACCATTCAAAGCCCTGACAAAGTTTTGCATCTTTTAGTTTCAGGCTAGGTTATATTTTTGTACAGACTATGGTTATAACACTGAGAAGTCGTACCTCATGGTTTTTCATAAATGATTCTGTTCGGTGACAATGCTGTTAAATGCCTGGTCTTGAATAATGAATCAGGAAGGCAGATTCACTGCTGTCAAACATGTCACATTTGAGAAAATATTTTAATGTTTTCTATTTAATGAACAAATATAATTTTTGTCCCTTTATTTCAGAGGACTTCGTGGCATGCACTCTGACGGTGACACTAACGTTCATAATTTTGCCTATCTCTTACTCCAACCGTTGTTTGCTCACCATATTAATATGGACATTTGTAAGTCGCTGAAAAGGCAAAAACAAAAAATAAAATCTATTAAATGATTTGATTGTAAATTGACTAGACTCAAAGTTCACCATCACCTGTATGATCTCTCTAAGTTGTGTCTTTAAAAATAAAAGGTGACTTCTCAAGAGTATAATCCCTCCGAGTCGCTCACTCACTGTTCAACCCTTGTCCTGTCAATTCCTGTTACCTGCAATGTCCCATACATTTCATTATGGCAGTTATCCATCGTGATATAATGAGCTGTGGAAACATACCAACTCGCAGCTCTGTCTACAGCAAGGGTGAAACCCCAGTCATGGAGGGCTGGTCTGTGTGCTGGTTTTTGTTCCAACTAGTTACCTTAAGTTTTATATTCTTTGCTGATGTGTTGTTTTAATACTTTTGCATTCACAAACAGCCAAGACATATTTTTCTATTTTTGAAAAGATTTGTGCCAAAAAAAAAAAAAAAAAAAAGTATAACAGCCTGTGTTGAAATTGGCTTGCTTTCCCCCCTGGTCTAAACGCCAGGGTTTCAGTGGGCGGGGTTAACTAGGTGTTACGTTATGTAACAAAACAACCTTAAGTCCAGTGAAATCCTCTCTATATGTAATACATACATGACACTCTTGCCACATTTGTGCAGGCATGGCAAGATTAGTCGAGAAATGCCTGAGCATCGCCCCACCTCTGGATGCAGAGACAGCAATACGTTCTTTTTATTTTCATAAAAATGAAGAGGCCAAAAAGAAATGGGTTTTTATTTCTGGAGCCCATGGGCACTGCAATATTACAACAACCAGTACAGTTAGCATTTTCAGTGCATATTTTCACCCAGAAGTTGTCGCAGAACGAGGCGGATCGGTAAGTATGGCCACCGACAATAAAACAGCTTTCAAGCTCAGACACGTGGAATCAAAGACTTCCTTTATTTGGGTGTAATTTCTGGAGTTTGAGACTGCTATAGAGTCTGATGTTCACATACAGTAGCTCAGTGTTACAACGTTATTACACGCTGAATGATCTTCAGGTTTAACTATACGACGGTAGAGCCTAGTTCACATTGCTTTCTTCTGTTTTGTCCGGTAGGGTACAGTTACTGCAGGGGACAATCTGCTCCAACCGGCTCTACCCAAGCTCGCGATGAGTAATAGTTTATATATGACCAGTCTTAAGGACATGAATGCTAATGAACGCTGATCTACTGGGATTTTCACGCACAACCATCTCTAGGGTTTACAGAGAATAGTCCGAAAAAGAAAAAATATCCAGCGAAAATGCCTTGTTGATGGCAGAGGTCAGAGGAGAACTGGTTCGAGCTGATAGAAAGGCAACAGTAACTCAAATAACCACCCATTACAACCAAGGTATGCAGAAGAGCATCTCTGAACGCACACCACGTCAAACCTTGAAGCAGATGGGCTACAGCAGCAGAAGACCACAACGGATGCCACACAGTCACCTAATGAAGTGGCCGGTGACTGTATATATGCTTGCAAATACAGTATATGCATACAACACACGTGCATTGGAAAATGTTCGCAGGAACGAACATGAACTGCAATACTCCGTGGTCGCAGCAGACATTGGGAACTGTAATCCGTTTTGCTCAGTTTCACACATCTCAGCTCAAAGCACACGGCTGTGTCAGTTATTGCAGTCGCATAGGATTTTTTCTTCTTCTGCCTGTTCAGCAGTTGAGTCAAATTTCATACCAGTTTTTGTCCTCCACAGACTGCAAGTACTGCTCTTGGCCTAACTGCAATTCATCCCTCCTCTTCAGATAGGGCTCGATGGATTTATACTGACCATAGAAGTTACTCATGTCCTGCACAACAACCATAGCTCCATCGCAGGCCATCCTGACAGCTGCAGACAGCTGAACTTATTTGCAGAAGGGGTTCTACTGATCAACACGCTGGCAAACACGTTCACACAGACATACAGGGATGCATCATGCTGGCATAGTTCCGATACTCGCATCACCACTGCGACGAAGGTACTCACGGGCACCAGGTCCTTGATGACCTACATGTGTGGTAAAGGGTAGATCCTTGCCACCTTGCTTGTGTTGAGAGTGTCTGGCTCTCGCAAAAACTTGCCACTAAAAATCCCCAAGACTTAATTGGCTAAATAAATGTTTTCTCCCTCTCCACCTTCGCTAATGTGTGGTGAGCGTTCTGGCGCAGATTGGCTGCCGTGCATCACCCAGGTGGGTGCTACACATTGGTGGTGGGTGAGGTGAGTTCCCCTTCACTGTAAAGCACTTTGAGCATATGGAAAAGTGCTATATAAATGTAATTAATAATAATAATAATAATAATTGTGTTGGAGTCAATCTTGTCCAGGCAAACGAGCGTGTTGCCCCCATTAATGTTCACTGTACACGAGCCACAAATACCTGGACAATCGCACACATGCACACACACACACAGACACACAGGCAACCACAAAATGACAGGACAACTCTGCATACAGCCCTGCAGATAAATGGGCAGCTGCACTAGCAGCACTGAATTTATCCAAGCAGGGAGCCTGCGATCCTGCCCCCGCGTGGCTGGCCTTTGTTGTTGCTTTGCTGTCAATCAATGAAAGCAGTTGATTACACAGCTAACTCACCTAGGCGGTATTTCACAAAGCAGGGTTACTGAGTTAGCTGGATAACTGCACACAGAACAGCTCTTTTTACTTCAGTCTGTGTTCCAGATTTGGAATCTGTTCTGGGTTTTACTCAGCACAGTTATCCAGTAACCCCTGCTTCATGAACCAGGACCCAGGTTATTTGAGTTTGAATGTGTTGGACATTTTAAGGTTAAAACGCAAAACAGCGAACCCTGCAGCTCACACGAAGCCCCGCTACAAACCCTGGTCAGAGCTTCACATTCATATCAGCTAAAAGGAGAGCAGACACCGCCCAGCGCCAATCTACCACAGATTATTGGCCTTAAAGGCAGATGCAGCACATTCACACGAAGAGTCAACAAACTACAGTCCTGGAGGGGCACCTGTGCGCAGGTTTTTGTGAACCCCTTTCGGTCAGCAGTCAGTTTAGGCCATGGAAATGAGGCTGTGTGGATTGTTCAGTCATATCAATGACCTAAATCAAGCAGTCACATGGACAGACACAACAAAAACCAAAAGTAACCCAGCATTAGAGTTTGAGATCCCCGTCTACTGTGATGTCATCACTCAGCATTCCTGTCCTCTTCGTCCACGCCATATGGCATTTCAGGACCAGGGTTGCCTACCCCTGGTATAGCCTCATTTGGCAGTTAGCCTCATTTGGCAGTTTCGCCACACTTGCGTGTTTGTCTCCACGTTCGTCAGGGTTCCATTGGTAAAACTGGAACTTCTTTATCCTGGGCTGCACCAATAGGGCGGCAGCCATCTGCACACAGCGCAGTGACTGCAGGAGACACATCGAGGAAAAACTGTGAGCAGTTCAAATACATTATGCATAAACGGCTTATCAATCGATAAATTTAAAAAAAAAACCCATCTCTGAGGAAACACTGGTATTTGAGGCTAACAAATGCATCTTCATTCAATGATATGGGGGGGGGGGGGGGGGGAGGGGGGTTAGAATTAGATGCAAGCTCTTTCTGTGGAAAAATGCTGCAGAGTCATTAGTCTGAGTGACCCTCTTAGTCAGCATGTTGGAGAAAGAGAGTGAAGAAACATCACACTGCAGCGCATGCTTACACAATCTGTGTTCTCTAATATCAACCTCAGCAGCTGAGTGCCCCATATTCTAGTAGCATCAAAGGGTTCTGAAGGTTATAACCATTTCCCCTGACCTAACCGTCTAAACATTACATTACATGTATTTAGCAGAGGCTATTATCCAAAGCGACGTAGAAAAGTGCATAATCATGGTCATTGGAACGACTACAAAACACAGGTTTGAGGTACAATACTCATTGAAAGAGGGGATTTTAAATGAAATGATTCACAACCTGACTAGGGTGTTGGAGATTATATGTATGTAGTGTGCATGTAGTATGTAGCCTATGGCCAAAAGTATGTGGACCCCCAAACATCACACCCATATGTGCTTGCTGAATATCTCATTCCAATACCATGGACATTAATATGGAGTTGGTCCCCACATTGCTGCTATAACAGCCTCCACTCTTCTGGGAAATGGTTTCCACGAGACTTTGGACTGTTTGTGTGAGTCTGTTCAAAATACCAAAAAAGGTTCTCACAATAAAATGTGAGCCCATTCATGATCACGCACAGATATTGAGCATCATCGAGGACTTTTGCTGACTTTTACTAGTCATGTCTACGACGAGTTACTGATGACAAAACATTGTAGCCAATTGATTTAGTAGTTATATATTGAATGTATTAAACTTTGGTGTAACGTTCCACAAAAACAAATACGAGGTGGCTAGCTTCCGTTAACGTTCGAAAAAGTAGCGTTAAGATAGCTAGCTAGCTAACATTGTCGCTAACACTCGTGGGAGTTCTGTAAATTAACCCCTTTACTATAATTTACTAATCTCGTTCTCAATATTCAATGTTCCTCTTCTCTGGTTAACTGTAACTGTTCAAACTTACGAACATCGCAGTGTTGCAACGAATCGCCACAGCGCCGCTGCGACACAAGGAGAAACATACAATTGATATTTTTACACACTATTCGGCTTGCTTCTCGCTAAACTCTAAAATGTTTGTATCCTTCGTTTGATTTACGTAACTCGGAAACCGTCATCACAGTCCGTCCGTCCAATTGACGCTCAAGTCGGAACGATAGCGCCCCTTTCAACCCGGCCATGTGCTTTTCGTTGCAACAGAGACTGGTAAACCTGTCTGTGGCTACAAGTAGCCTACAACACGCCCCTCGAAAGCAGCGATGGGATTATGTAGTGTGGGCAGTTAGAACATTTTTGTTTAGCCTGGACACTGGTCCCGTGGAATTCCAAATTGTATGCGCCTTTAATTTGCATGAAATAGGACTGATGTCTCTTATGGTTCGGCAGTGATTGTGCTACAGGTAAGATTACACTGCTACATTAAACAGTACTGGGAGGACTGGATTACAAATGATAATATTTGTGTGTGAATTTCTTTTAGTAACATGGGCTTCAGAGGTGTTATTAAAAATCTATTAGCTCATATAAAAACATGCAAAACTGGCATCATTTTGACAAACCATGCTTTTTAACACACCATAAAATGTCCTACTGTGTCCTCAGTGAGTGCATTACATTAGATATAAAATCCTTTTTTTTCATTTACAAAGTACTCTCTCCTCTTGCTGATCTTGTTACCCCATGTCACATGTAAATGGCTATTAGAGTGTATAGAATAGAACTATCCGACTGACAGTACAGTGGAAAAACATAAAAAGTTAATCCATATTTGCTTGGATCCTTGATCATTGACTATTCAGTGTTACTCAGATGTATCAAAAATTGTGACTACATTCAGTTCTGCGTCTGTTTATTGTCAACAGACCTCCCAATAGAGACAGGATAAGAAGTAACAGACACTTCCAAATGTCTCCCATGTCCCATGTCATCTCCTCCTCACTGCCTGCCACTGGCAGTGTAGTATAATGGCTAAGGAGTTTGTCTTGTAACCTTGCAAAGGTTGCAGATTCGATTTCCTGGTAGGACACTGCCGTTGTACCCTTGAGCAAGATGCTTAACCTGCATTGCTCCAGTATATATTCAGCTGTATAATTGGATACAATGTAAGTCACTCTGGATAAGAGCATCTGCTAAATGCCTGTAAACTGGCTACTGGCAATCACATTGCATCACATTTAAAACATTGGGTCTCATTCACAAGAATTTTCTTAAATTATTCTTTCTTTCGTTCACAATTATGTTCCTACGGGGGAAAAAAATTCAGATTAATGACACACAGACCTTTGTTTTTGTGCATATGCCAGGTGTATGAGACAACGAATGCTGGCTGTTTGTAAATTTGTTATGTGCAATCATGTTAAATGGGATTTACAAATACAGACAACAGATACGTACAAATACAGATAAGAAAAAAATGATGAATGCCAAAATGTTCTTTGGAATGCTACACACAGTTTATGATCAAATGTGATTGTACACATGTTTTGTGAATGAGGCCCATTGGTTCTAACCAGCTGGGCTAGCAAAAGGAATTTCCTTTGAAATTATTATCAGGCTGCGCATACCAGCCAGACCCCTCCGTTCCACAACCTTGGGACATGTAGTTCCTCCCACGGTCTGTGCCCGCACTTCCTGATCACGTCTTCTGCCTGTTCTGGCCCCTCCTTGATGGACCGAGCTTCACACAGTGATCAGACCAGCGGAGGCATCAGCCATATTCCAGTGACTGAAGACACACTTCTTCAGACTGTATCAGCTCCTCCACCCTTACCATCTCTAACCTGGCCCCTACACCTGTTTAGGTACAACTTATTTTTCAGTTTTCAGAGCTGTTAGTTCTTTGCTCTTGTTTGCATGATGTAGTTTAATGGCCAATTGTCCAAATTAGTTTCATGTTTAATAGCGTATTTAGTTGTAAATCAAGTCTACACTTGCTGTTTCTCTCCTGAGATGATGCTTTCCTCCCTCTAGAGAATTACAGTACCTTGATCCTTGATCTTTGTATGGTCATGTTAGCAATGTAAGTTACTTTGAAAAACAACATCCACCAAAAGCTATACATATTTTAAGGTGTGTATAGTGTTTGCATGCATATGCAATGCATATTATTCATGTGTTTTATAAACTGTATGAGGAAAATACTGTATCTGCCCTGTAGGCACTGTTAAAAGGAACCCGGTCCAGGTGGAAAAAATATTGTTTAAGAATCCTGGTCCAGAAAGAAGGGGAAAAAATGCCTGCCTTTGTTATTTAAACACTCATCTTCATCATGCTAGGGACATAGTTAGCGCTTAAATCTACGTTGATGCAGAATAGCTTTGCTTAGTTATTCGCAGTTTTAACTGAAACCGAAATTGAGCTATAAGATCTTGGTCACAACTTAGTTTCCATGTTGTTCCTTATGACCTAGCAATACACCCCTTACCCCTCCGTCACGTATCTTTGTGACGACAGTTTTTTTTTTTTAATTATAGGCAACATGTACGGTTAGATTGGCTGTGACCGAATACCCTTACTACATAAATATTGACTAGGCCGATTTCACTACGCGAGATGTATTGTATGTATACGTTAAATATGGTTTTAAGTGTGCGGGTGGTGTGGCTTTGTTCTTGGCAATTCTGTTCTGCACGTGCAGAACGTCGATTCCACAAGCACAGACTGTCACGTTACCCACTGAAAATCGACCCTCGCTCAGGAACAGGCAGTTCACTGGGTACAAGCAACAGTGTGGGCGTGGTTGACATGTGACAGTGCAACAGCAAATGACATAGGCTAGCCATGTTCTTGGTAGCCAATAAGAAGCACAGACTGCCTATTCTATAGAAAATGTATGTATTTTGTACGCCTGCCCATCGGAGAGTGCGCTTGCG
This sequence comes from Anguilla anguilla, assembly GCF_013347855.1. NCBI lineage: Eukaryota > Metazoa > Chordata > Actinopteri > Anguilliformes > Anguillidae > Anguilla > Anguilla anguilla. Next base: position 5,837,311 of record NC_049211.1, on the reverse strand, counting down.
CAGTGACAGGACGCGTGTGTGGTGGGTGTGTGTAATCAAAGAAAGGATTCCAGATTGCAAAGTGCTCTGCAGGTGTGAATTAATTATTTTTGTCAAAAATGTCCTGGCTGTTCGGCTGGAGAAGGGGGCAGTCCGCTCCACCACCTGATTCTTCTGAAACACCGTCAACTCCTCAGTCAGAGGGGGGTTCGGGGGGAAATGGAGACGATAAACCCAAGGACAAATGGAGCAACTTCGACCCGACTGGACTGGAACGAGCTGCACGGGCGGCCAGAGAACTGGACAAGTCCCGTAAGTAAACTGCTATAACGGTAACTAAATAGATGTAACTATAGGCTACTGAAAAATGCTGGCGACATGAATGGCATCAGTTAAAATAAACCAACAAGTGAAACAGCCCCGCTGCTCGCGGAATTCGAAAACTTATGTAATGATGTTGCCGGACATTTTGGGGAGAACATTAAGTACACCAGGAAACCTTTTCGAACATCAGTACTAATCGCCCGAGAGTATGGAATGTAATGGGTATGAATTCATGAATGAATGAATGCATGAATGATTAAATAAAAATAAATAAATAAAAATAAACAAATACTCGAAAAATGATCTACAGACTCCAGTTCTTCTGTGTGCAGTATAGGTATATTTTTGTACATGGGGTAACGTAAAGAACTAGTGCATGGTGCTTGGCTGTAAGTCCAACGAGTGCGTATCACTAGATTTTTGTGTAGCTGCGAAAGAAAAATTTTCTAGTCTAACCGCATGGAGGAGTATATTTAGAAACTGTCTGCGAATGAGTGATATAGAACGTATGGCGTGTGTAATTGTGTCTGTTACAGCACTGCCAAGGTTAAAAGTTCAGATGTCGTTACCAGTTGGCCTTTCTGTGGCCTTAACATACCACTTGAAAGAAAAAAATCTTTTTTTTTTTTTTTGGTCCTGGGGTTGTAACATTTCAGAACAAATTTGAAATTATTTAATCAAAATCAGAACTTTGAAGTGGCATATTTTGTTGCGTTGGTATGAGCTTCCCACCTGGGGTATGTGAGTGACTAGAAAGTAAGTGCAGCTACAAGCAGTGCGACTCACTTTCTGCCACTCTCACCTCAAGAACATGCAAAGGAGGCGCTGGATATGGCCCGACTGCAAGAGCAGACGTTGCAGATGGAGCACCAGAGCAAGCTGAAGGTTGGTTGGGACTACTTCCTTTTTGAGTGACAGTTAATTACATTAATTACAGGCATTTAGCATTACAGGCTCTCATCCAGAGCGACGTACACAACATTTACATAGCATTTTACATTGCATCCATTTATACAGCTGGATATGTAATGAATGAAGCAAGCAATGCAGGTTAAGCTCAAGGGTACGACGGCAGTGTCTATTCTTACCCGGGAATCGAACCCGTGACCAGTTCCTTACCCATTATTATTACACTGCAGCCAAACAGTCAGCCTCACGTGCAACACGCTCCCTCCTGCCCTGTGAACTTTGTCTGCGTGAGGAGCTCTTGCAGTACATATCATTTGAAAATGTGTTAATCTTTGTTGTGGAGCAGTAAAGTAGTGTTCCTCATGACCGATCGCACAGAGTTTCCCTGGTCCCTGGCACAGGGCAGAGCTGGTTTTGCTGTTCTTAACTCAAGTGCGGGGGCCTAACGGTTCTGTCGCTGCTCACTGGCACACAAAAAAACTCTACAATTTTCAGTGCACATTGATATTTGTATGTTCATCCCATTTCTGTAGACGTTCCCCTGTAAAATTTGAAGAGTGTACCGTAGCAGGTAGACTGCAGGTGGTACCCAAATAACAAAGAGAAGTCACTATTGCATGATGAGGCTTAGGGATACTCTTGTAAGGCTCCAAGAGTTGGTAGAAGAATTTTCGAATCCGGAACTGTAAATAATCGGTGATTGTTATTCTGCAGATGGGGGGTCAGTTCACAGAACACGTTGCATGTTCAAAGGTCCCACAGAGGGGCAGTCCCACCGGGCATCAATTACATTCATATCACATCGCACCTGTTTTAATTCCAGCATTAGTAAATCATCACCTGTTCTGTTTCTACTGTCCTGTACGTTTTCATTTCAGCCCTAAATTAGCACACCTGATTCTGCTAATTGGCAGCTCAGTGAGATCTCTAGCTGTTTATTGAGGAGGACGGAGTGTAGCACAGTGGGTAAGGAACTGGGCTTGTAACCGAAAGGTCGCAGGTTCGATTCCCGGGTAAGGACGCTGCCGTTGTACCCTTGAGCAAGGTACTTAACCTGCATTGCTTCAGTATATATCCAGCTGTATAAATGGATACAATGTAAAATGCTGTGTAAAAAAAAAAAAAAAAGTTGTGTAAGTCGCTCTGGATAAGAGCGTCTGCTAAATGCCTGTAATGTAATGTAATATTGAGGTGTGGCTTTGTCAGGGTTGGGAGTGTAAACCTACAGGACGGTAGATCTCCAGGAACAGGGTTCGTAGGGTCTGCCCGAGTTTAAACGAATCACTGGGGGGGTGGCTGCAGTAAAGCAGTGAAGTGATTTTTGAAATCATATTTTTGTTTATTAATTAATTTTTTTGACCCGCAGGAATATGAAGCCGCTGTGGAACAGCTGAAGGGGGAACAGATCCGCTCCCAGGGGGAGGAGCGGCGAAAGACCGTCGCCGAGGAGACCAAACAGCATCAGGCAGTGAGTGGGGAAGGGGGAGGGGGGAGTGAAAGTTTAGTCATTTTTTTAAAGATCCCAGAGACAGCAGAGAAGAGAGACACTGTGATTGTGGATTGGGGGGTCGGGGGTGGTGTTACCATGCATGTCTGGGGTGGGGGGCAGTGTGGACCCAGGTGGATGGGGGACAAAGTTCAATATGGCAATATGGACAGTTTGTCACTCTCTTGTGTCTCTCTACCCCTTCCAGAGGGCACAGTACCAAGACAAACTAGCCAGGCAGAGGTACGAGGATCAATTAAGGCAACAGGTGAGACTGACTGGGACCCCTGAGGGATTTGCCTCAGACTGTCCTTCTCATATGTTTTATCTGTGTTTCTCTCAAAGTTTGTATTTTCCATCTGTCTGTCTGTTTAATTGTCTGCTGGGCCTTTCCCATTGGTTTTACATGTGGAATATTTTGTCATTCCAGATGACTTGACTGGCCTTTACATGCAGGCTAATAATCCGTTATTAGTCATAACAAAAGAACCTTATATACACAGTTCTGAACGAGCCCATAATTTAAAGAAAATATGAATAAGAATTGGTTTATAACTTTGATCATGAATTTGAAAAGAGAATGTTAAGCATGTAAAATTGTTCTTCAGATTGCATGATCAATCAGAATGGCATATCTGTTTGCAGTTCTGTTTGACTCAACAACATTTGTGAAACCAAACGACACAATGCAAATTAATAGGTTATTCAAATAGTTTATTCAAATTTTGTGTTTTTACATCGTAATTGGGTACCTTGAATAACCTATTGAATATATTGGTCATATAAACTGTTTATTTGGAATGTTGGCTGAGAATCTTTTTGGAATTAATGACCAGTCATTCCTCATGTGAACATAGGCATTGGGACCAGGAGGGTATTTCAGGAAGCAGGTTTAATGAGTTTTCTGAATAACCGCACTGAGTAAAACCCAGAACCGCTCTTTCTACTTCAGTCCATATTCCAGATTTGGGAGGGCAATGGGTTTTACTCAGCACAGTTATCCAGCTAACTCTGTTATCCTGCCTTGTGAAACTGGGTGCTGGTCCCTGGAACAAAATTAAATTAAGCACATTTTGTTCCATGATCAGATAGAGCTCTAGTCTCAGACTTTTTCCATATTGGTTGTCACATCTCAAATACAAAAGATTTGGGTGATCAGACTTCTGAGCAGGCTGCATTACTTTTATGAAAATTCAGTAGCCAACATGAAACGGCATCTCGTTTAAATTCAGTGGCTCGACTACTCTCCTCAATAAAAGGTATAAATACATAAAATTAATTTAGATTTTTATTAGCTGAGCTGTGCTGTTGTGTGTTTTATGACTTATAATTCTATATGCGAGAACGGCCTGTTTTTTTAATCCTCTGGTCGCCTAATTCAGAAGATCTAGTTTGAAAACAGTCTGAGACAAAGGTCTAAAGCCCTTTCTATTGTAGACAGGAACAGAAAGCTCAAGCAACACATTTTCACCCTCTTCCTTTCCTGTTCTCCATTAAGGCTACTTGGGTTCCTCTCTGTCCAGCACTGAGCCCTCTCACATGCATACGTCTTCATTTGTCTATGAGTCTGACCACACTGCTCTGTTTCTGCAGCAAGCCATCAACGAGGAGAACCTGCGCAAGCAGGAAGAATCCGTGCAGAAACAGGAAGCCATGAGGAAAGGTGCTGCGGTGTCCCGAGTTTTGCCGTGATCCATTTTGCGTTTCTGTCAAGAGCACGTCTTTCAAACGCATTCGCCGTCATTCATTTATAAATGTCGCCTCTTTGCAGTTGTATTTGCGGGAGAGTCAAGCGTTGATAATTAGCGCGGAGAGTTGCCTTCTGCCGCGTAACTGTTTAAATCCGTCTCTTAGCAACGATCGAGCACGAGATGGAGTTGCGGCACAAGAACGAACTGTTGCGCGTGGACGCGGAGTACAAAGCGCGCGCCCGCGTGGAGCGGGAGAACGCGGACATCAACCGCGAGCAGATCCGTCTGAAAGCTGCCGAGCACCGTCAGACTGTCCTGGAGTCCATTCGGTGAGAGGCTGCGTTTTCGGCTTCGGGGTTATTTTATTTAGGAAAGATGATGCTGGTCGTGCTCAGTTTCTGCTGCCAATAAGTTTCAACTTTTTTTTTTCTTGTATAAATGTGAGTTATTCTGGGAGATGCATATGCATTGAACTGGAGTGCCACTGTGCCTGCTGGTTACTGAAATGCATAATTTAAGTCATTGATTTGCTAAAGAGTCTGCACACCTTGCTTTTGAGCCCAAAATGTATTGCAAAGAAATTGCAAAAACCAGCAGACTGTGGCCCTCCAGGACTGCAGTTTGATACCCCCAGGTTAAGAGAAAGAGAAGGCCCAGAGAAGGACACGTGCATGGGTACTATTTTTGACGGCTGGGATTGTACTGTGGACTTTGGATCAGGAGCCATTTTGGGACTGGTTGTGTTTTGCCCCCATCAGGACCGCTGGTGCTGTGTTTGGGGAAGGTTTTCGAGCCTTTGTGTCGGACTGGGACAAAGTCACAGTGACGGTGAACATTCCCTTTTGCTACTAGATGAGAGAATTATTCTGATTGTTTGAATTATTTATTGATTACTGGAATGTTACAGCATCCTTACATCCCCCCCACACCTGTACCAGTGTTCACCTGGAGTTCAGGATACTTTAACCAGGCTGACGGTGCCCATTTCTCCGCAGGCGGCTGGCCTAACCCTGCTGGCGGTGGGCGTGTACTCCGCCCGGAACGCCACCGCCGTGGCAGGGCGCTATATCGAGGCCAGGCTGGGGAAGCCCTCGCTGGTCAGAGAGACGTCCAGGATCACCGTGGGGGAGGCCATCAAACACCCCGTGAAGGTGCGTCACTCCGGAGAGCATCGCCAGGGCTGTGCTTTGGAGCAGTGGCTCCCCAGTCCTGGGGACGCCTGTGTATGCCGGCTTTTGCTCCGGCCCAGTTAAGGTTGTTGGACTTGTTATCATTTGCTTTGTCTTAGAATTCTTCATTATCTACCTACCACTTAGTTTTTAGTGGCCATTTGAACACACTATCGCCAATTAGGAGCCTGTTGAATCACCTTAGTTTTTAGTTTGATCAGTTATAACTTTTTGTTTTGTTTTACCTCTTGGCAATATAGCAAAATGTGAATATCGGACTTTTGTTCTTGATGATAGTCATAGCTATTTCTGACATAATGTGGTTGAAGGTAACCTAACACTCAAAACGTGAAAAGGGTAATTAATAAAAATGAACAGTTTGTTAAAGTTCTGGGATTGCAACTGTGGTTGGAACGAAAACCAGCACACATGGGGATCCCCAAGACCGAACTTGAGAACCACTGCTTCAGAATATCCAAGATCGTTTGTGTGTCATACTGACGTTGGGTAGTTGATGAAAGGTGTGACTCTCTCACTGTGCCCCCCCCCCCCTTCGCTCTGCCCTCCCTCACCCCCCCCACCCCCCCTCTCCAGGTGACCAAGCGGGTGATGAGTAAGCCAGAGGATGCCCTAGAGGGAGTGGTGCTCAGTGTGAGTATTGACAGAACTCAGTGCACTATAAATACAGAACCACCAAGACAACACACAGCAGGCCTAATTAGTGCCTTTGGCTAATATCTGGGGGAAAAAAGGTTCGTAATTCATATTGGAAGCCTCATATCATGTATAAATCTAGCTTTAGCACAAAAAATAATAAATGTTATATATATATATATTTTTAAATATAGCTGTAAGCAGATATGAAGGGATCTGAGCGTATAAGACAAAGAAACAAAGAATCATTTATTTTTTCAGTTTCTGTGGTAATATGAAAAGGTTTTAGTAGTTTAATTCTACAGTTGGGGGGTAAAAAAAGCACATGAGCTCTTGTGGGCTTGAAGCCTGGGCCTCAGGATTTGCAGGTTTGCATATTGACATCCTGCGTCACGCAGACTGTGGTAATGCCGGAACAGCCAGGGGAAAAGGACTGCCGAGGAATAGATGCAAAGCCCACAAAACTGAATCAACATGAAAACCTATGACATTGCATGTCCTTGGCTGAAAGGTTCATGGTTCAATTATTTATTTATTTATTTATTTATTGCGTTTTGACGTCATTTGAGCTGTTGTCCTGTCCGAGCTAAATGAGCGGGATAACAGCCAAACCTACTGTACCATCACACAAGACAGGCTTTCTGATGCATTCAGCGTTGAAGTGTGGAGGAATGCATTTCCAAGCTTTAACTGCAAATAAATAATACACAGGCAAAATGGCCTCTCTGTTGTCAGTGCTAACCCCCATGTTTGGTGTGCATTATTGATGGGTTCAATTTGCAGTAACCATTGCACAAAATGTTGCTGAACTACCAGGACACCAAAAAAGTGTGCTGTGTGTATAATCCCTCCTCGCTCTCATCCATACCCCCCCCCCACCCCCACCCCCATCTCTCAAAGCCACCTCTGGAGGAACGGGTGCGCGACATCGCCATAGCGACCCGGAACACTCGGAAGAACCGCGGCCTCTACCGGAACATTCTCATGTACGGCCCGCCCGGCACCGGCAAGACCCTCTTTGCCAAGGTAGCGCACCGGACTGCCTGTCGCCACGCGTTACTGTTGCCACGGAGCTTGTCACTACCAGTGTTTGTCACGGGAGCGTGAACTTCCATGTGCGAGGCACGGCACGTGCCGTGCTCAAACGCGTAACGCACAATAAAAAAGTTAGATAAGTTGAGATAATGTTTTGCCTGCATGGGTTAAGGACCTTTATGTTGAGCTTGTATAACCATCCCTTTGTGCCGATGCACACCTCATGTGCCTGTACACTATAACTACAGGCACAGTAATGGCGGGAGACTGTAAACATGGGGTCAGATTTTACTGTGCCTGTGTTATTCTATACGTAAGATACTGTACTGTAACCTGTACCGCTGTCAGGTTAAGGGGTATTTATTAGGAATAGTTATTCTCTCAACTGTTCTCTTCGCTGTTCTGCGGTAAAGCTGTATCTTTGTTGCCCATCTGTTGTAAACTATTTAAAAATCCCTAATCCGTTCCCTAATCCAGAAAAACTGGTTGATTCAGTGAAAAATTTTTACAGTTTACATTTTTTAAATGTTTTTTTCCCCACTCATGTTTTTCGGTTTGTGTATTAGTAAAACATTGCAATGTGTAGTGTCTGTGTCGTGGTTGATGTGAAGGACCCGATGTGGCCTCATTGCTCCCCGGGGGGCGTTAATCGTAGACGGTTGTGTGTCTGTGCCGAGCAGAAGCTGGCCTCGCACTCGGGCATGGACTACGCCATCATGACCGGGGGGGACGTGGCGCCCATGGGGCGGGACGGCGTCACCGCCATGCACAAGGTCTTCGACTGGGCCAGCACCAGCCGCCGCGGGTAGGACGGGCGACCGGGCCGGCGCTGGGGGGGGGGGCGGGGGGGGGGGGTCAGAGTGCGTCTGTGTCAGCAGTGCAGACGTTTCCCAAGAACGCTCTGACTGTTGAAATCTCCGAAAACCTCCGAAAAATGTCCCGCCACCTTCTCCGCCCCCCTGTTTAGTCTCCATAAGGAGCTCTCTGACAGCGGAGGACAGGGGCGTATTTTCAATTAATTTTAAACCTATAAAATATATTATGTATTTAAAATTTTGATTTAAATATTTTGGAATAATTTTCGTATCAACACTTTTCCTAGATATAACACTTAAATAGTAATATTTTTTAAATGAGGACCCTTTTTCCTGTTTACTGTATAATTAGGATTTGCCCGTTGAACCTGTGTGGGGTTCCCTGGATCAGAAAAGGATGTAAACCCCTGATTGTTGACTGCATGTGTTTGTGTGTGTCAAATGAAAGTTTTTACACCCTATATGATCGTACTCGTACTTTTAGTAACAGCACCATATGCACACACACCTTTATGAGCGAGTGATGGGGGAGAGATTATACGGGACCTATCCCATTACGCCCCTGTCTTTGGGTTTCGGTTTCCTTCTCTGGTCCTGCTTTAGAATTTTGGCTACGTTTTTGGAAACATTGGGCCGACCTGGAATTCCTTACCTCCCTCAGCGTCTGACGTTGTCTTGTCTCCCCTCCCGCAGAGTCCTGCTCTTCGTAGACGAAGCCGACGCGTTCCTACGGAAACGAGCCACTGTGAGTTGAGTGTGTGCGCGCGTGCTCATGTTGGGGAAAATGGCGGTATGGCGGGGTTTTGTCTGTGTACTTGCACAGTGAGGTTTTGTGATTTTAAATTTTTTTTTTTTTTTTTTGTTAATTTTTTCAGGAGAAGATCAGTGAGGACCTCAGGGCCACACTGAACGCATTCCTCTACCGCACAGGAGAGCAGAGCAACAAGTGTGTTTAAAAACATTCTCTTCTTCAGGCCACAGCTAGCTTGTCTGGTTTCCAGGCAGTGCAAATAATTCTTGTGCGTATTTAGCTCTGTTTGTGCATCATATGTATTCATATTTCCCTAGGTTTATGCTAGTGCTAGCTAGTAACCAGCCGGAGCAGTTTGACTGGGCGATAAACGACCGGATCGATGAGATCGTCAACTTCGCCCTGCCGGGGCCCGAGGAACGGGAGAGACTGGTGCGGCTGTACTTTGACCGTTATGTGCTGGGGCCTGCCACCGGAGGGCGCCAGTGAGTACACGCTGCTGCAGTCCTGACACATTGAAACTTGTTCTGTACAACTGGAATAGACTGGAATCGATTGGTCTTTTGCAGCTGACAGACGGAAGCCTCCCGTAGTCCTATTGGTCCCCGGGGTCCCGCAGCTGATGCAACTTTTGTTCTTCAGCATCAATGTGCGGCAGATTAGTGCATGATGTTGTGGTATTATTATTAAGTCGTTGTCATGGTAACGAATGTGTTTCGCATAATGCAGTACGCAAGTAGTCTTTGTTAAGGAACGTGACTGTTAAATTGTTAACCTCACTTTAAAGAAGACTCTCCCAACATGTGAAAATGCATTACAATACTTGAACCTCCCACCCCAACCCCCCTCCCCTGCACTTTTTTAAAACCAATTTTATGTATGTAAATGTAAATTGTACTGGGAAAAAAATAGACTTTAAGGTACATTTTTTTTTCAAAAGGTGATCCTTTCAAATGTAAAACAGCTGCATTTAAAGAAGGTGTGAAATGAAGAGGCAGTTAGGTTTTTACTGTGGCTCTCTTCCTCCCCGTCTGTGTTTTCTCTATAGGAGACTGAAGCTGGCCAAGTTTGACTACGGGGAAAAGTGTTCGGAGATTGCCCAGCGGGTCGAAGGCATGTCCGGCCGAGAAATCTCCAAACTGGGCGTGGCCTGGCAGGTGAGCAGGGCGCACGCCCGTTTCACCCGCTCGGCCTGCTGGGAGCGATTTCAGCCGAGCGTGCCTTTCATTTCAGTTTAGTTCACTTGCAGTTCAGTTTAATTCAGTTAATTTCAGTTCCATTCGTTTGCAGTTCAGTTCATTTCATTTCAATTCAGTTCAATTAAGTTCCATTCCGTGGCATAGACTTAATTGCCATGACACGAGATTTACCCAAGAAATAGGTTTTGGGACAATGTTGTTATAAGAAAACCCAGTTGTTTGTATTCTGAAGAACTAATAAGAGATAAAAATGTGCCGTGGTTGGAGCATTAGGACTAGAGAGCTGACTCCTTATTGAACCTTAGGGAGAAGATAAAATCGCTTTATAAATAAAAATACTTTGTGTACGGCTGGATTAAAAACAGAAGTAATACATTCATTTCAGCTCAAAGTCTGTACACAAGACTTGCTGAAGCAGTGGAAAAACCAGAGTTTAAATGAATTCGAAATCTAATACATTTAGTTCTATTTAATTCCCATATGTAATTACCATACATTATCCTTGTTTTTTTTTGTGTGTTATTTTGTTGCCAACTTGCAATATGGCTTTTTTTCATGTTGTGCAGTTATGAAACTGACGCATTACTGGTGTGAAACTTGACAAATTATTTATAACTATGTTAACAGTACACCTTCGTGGTTCAGGTTATTTAGAGTGAGCATTTCATTTTGAGTGTTTCATTTTGATTGGTCCGTATTCTCTTCAGGTAAGTGACAGGATTAGTAAATGCATAAAAAGTAACATGATTAGGGTGTTTTTTTCAGGCCAGCTGGCAGATGGGGGTTTAATTTGTCTGCTATTGCACACAGACACTTGTGCATTTTTTCGTGATGTTTAAAAAGTACTCAGAAATCGTAACAACTGAGAAATTATGTTTAAAATTGCTTTATAGGAGATTCTATCTAGACAAAGTGTAGTGATTTAAAGTGAGCTGATTTGAGTGTGATTGCGGCTTTCAGATTCAGAATAAATTTTATCTGTAAAATTATATCCGTATAAGCAGATCTGCAGACGGCATATTTTTAAATATCCCGATGACGGTGGGTCAAACCAAACAGGCCAACCCGCTGAATTTTTTTTTTTTTAAATGGGGAAAAAAAGGACATTGTGTTTACATCATCTGTCAAGACGGCTGATTTTTTTTTTTCCCCAAGTCCATTGATTTATGGCGACGTTACACTAGAGCTGGCAGAGAGATAGAGAGAGAGTGAGAATAACAGCGGTCTGTCGTTTCCCCTCTGCTGATTTGTAATTTCTAGCACATAATTTAACCCCCCCTCCCCTTCCTCCTCCTCCTCCTCCCCCCCCCCCCCAGGCGGCGGCGTACTCCTCGGAGGACGGGGTCCTGACGGAGGCCATGATTGACGCGCGGGTGGTGGACGCCGTGCAGCAGCACCTGCAGAAGATGGACTGGCTGCAGAGGGAGGGGGGCCCCGAGAGCGGGAGCAAGATCGGCATCACGCTGCCCAGGGAGGGGGGCGTCCCGGGGGGGCAGATGGGCTTCGCGGCGGCCCCGGGAGGGGTCCCGCTGGCCCAGGAGGCGCTGGAAAGCGAGGCGGGGGCCGCGCTGCCTCAGGAGGCGGTGATCCCTCTGGTCCAGGCGGCCATTCCACTCATCAAAGAGGCTGAGGCTGAGGCAGCCCCCATTGTAGCTGAAGCTGAAGCAGTCCCGGTTGTAAAGGAGGCTGAAGCTGAAGCAGCCCCCATTGTAGCTGAAGCTGAAGCAGCCCCCGTTGTTGCAGAAGCTGAGGCAGCTCCTGTTGTTGCTGCAGCTGAAGCAGCCCCCGTTGTTGCAGAAGCTGAGGCAGCTCCTGTTGTTGCTGAAGCTGAAGCAGCCCCCGTTGTTGCAGAAGCTGAGGCAGCCCCTGTTGTTGCTGAAGCTGAGGTAGCCCCTGTTGTAGCTGAAGCTGAGGCAGCCCCCATTGTAGCTGAAGCTGAGGCAGCCCCTGTTGTAGCTGAAGCTGAGGCAGCCCCTGTTGTAGCTGAAGCTGAGGCAGCCCCCGTTGTAGCTGAAGCTGAGGCAGCCCCCGTTGTTGCTGAAGCTGAGGCAGCCCCCGTTGTTGCTGAAGCTGAGGCAGCCCCCGTTGTTGCTGAAGCTGAGGCAGCTCCCGTTGTTGCTGAAGCTGAGGCAGCCCCCGTTGTGGCTGAAGCTGAGGCAGCCCCCGTTGTGGCTGAAGCTGAGGCAGCCCCCGTTGTGGCTGAAGCTGAGGCAGCCCCCGTTGTGGCTGAAGCTGAGGCAGCCCCCGTTGTGGCTGAAGCTGAGGCAGCCCCCGTTGTAGCTGAAGCTGAGGCAGCCCCCGTTGTAGCTGAAGCTGAGGCAGCCCCTATTGTGGCTGCAGAAGCTGAGGCAGCCCCCGTTGTTGCCGAAGCTGAGGTTGTAAGGGAGGCAGAAGCTGAGGCAGCTCCCATTGTAGCTGAAGCTGAGGTTATAAGGGAGGCAGAAGCAGAGGCAGCTCCTGTTGTCGCTGAACCTGAGGTTGTAAGGGAGGCAGAAGCAGAGGCAGCTCCCGTTGTTGCTGAAGCTGAGGCAGCCCCCATTGTTGCTGAAGCTGAGGCAGCCCCCGTTGTAAAGGAGGCAGAAGCTGAGGCCGCCCCCGCAGCGAAGGAGGCAGAGGCAGAGGCTACTCCTCCTCAGGTGGACGGCGGTGCACCAGCCGATCAGGCCGCCCCTAAAGACTCCGCCTCCTCAGAGGACACCGTCCCGCCCGCGGAGGGAGGCACAGATGGCGGAAGCAAGGCCGAGAGCCCTGCACTCAAGGACAAGGACCCGAAAAAGCAGACGGACGCAGGGAGCGGCCCTAAGGATGGGACGCCTGTGTAGCGGGTGGAGGGAAATGGCTGCTTTGGGCTAGGCGGGGGTCGGATGGGATTAGGTGGGCCTGGTAAAGGAAATTAAATCTGTAGTGCGGTGGTGGGTTTGCCTGTGGGTTCCTGTGATTAAAATACTGTTGTTATTCAGTGTCTCATCCGATTCTTTTTTTTTTTGGAACCATCGAGGGGAGAATGGTTCTTAATCGCTCTCTCTCTGGCGAACATTTGACAGTGTTCATTCAGCGTACAGGTGAATGAGTGACCAATGAGACCGGTGACATTTGTGTGACGGGTTTGAAGGGAGGGTCCCTTTAAGGCTGTACATTGCAGTACTCTTGACGGTTGACCCAGGAACTGTTTCCGGATTAGAGTTCACAACCACTTTTACCTTTCCAAACACCGTGTTGCCAATCTGCTAGTCAAAAATATTCTTTGTCCGTTGCTCAAATTGACTTTACAACCTATTTTGTCACTAAACCCACCTGTTGGCTAAAGGAGTACAAGAAAAAAGGTTCTGCGACACTCTCCCCTGCTGTCTGAAAACAGCACTATTGTAAATGTAGCCTGGATATGAATGTTAATCTTCTGTTACCCATATACGCGACGGAGTGTGTTTGTCTTGTGTGTCGTCGTTTTTGTCTGATTTTTTTTTTTTGTCCAGGGGAAAACACGTATCCAAACACTAGGGGTCACTGTGGTGCTTCAGTGGCACTTTTATTTAAAACAGACATTTTATCTTCACAACAGCAATGTCTGGATGAGGAGGGGGGAGGGGGTTCAAACACCTCTCTACTTGGCAGGCTTGTGTGCACCTGCTGAGCAGGTTATTTCAAGCCCTGGACACCGCAAGGTACGACAGGCCAAACGTTCTTCCTCCTCGGCCCTCTGTGCTGTTCCTATACCGTTGTGTCTCTTCCTCTACGAATACATCACGAACCCTCAGAACAGTACAACACGAGCACCTCAACCACAACTTAATTCTTACCCACCCCCTCCCCCCTCCCCTCAAGTATTTACAGGTAAAATTACTACATTCATCATCAAAGTCACTAAGAAACAAAGCTAATTTAGTCTGTACTGCGGTCACGTCTACTCTCGTTTCTCCTCCGATCCGTTTCGTTTCGCTAAAAGGAAATTTTTTTTTGAAAATTTTCCGTCTGTTCTGCTCTTCGCCTCTGCAGGCTTGTCTCTCTCCTCCGGCATCTTCCTCCTGTTAGTTCCCACGAACCCATATTTATATCTATTTACATAAGTGGCAGTCTCCCAACTGCCTAATCTCAAAACCCTGAAACCCACCCACCCCTGAACACATTTTGTGCACACAAAATAATCCTCCCCATTCGTGCCTCAAAAGCACCCAAAACCCTGTCCTCTCGGCATGGAAAGCGTTTCAACAACTTCTCTGTCCAGACGACACCCTCTTAAAAATGGATCCCACGTACAATGGATGCTTTTGTGGGGGCGCTTAGTTAATAAAAAAATATTCTTTCTCTTGCTGGAGTTGGAATGGACAGGTCATCAGCTGTGTCTGGATGGATAATTGTAGCCAATCTCAAAGGGGGGTGGGTCCAGGGTGAGCTAGGGCGGGGCCTGTTTAGGCTGGGGCAGGGCTAGTGTGGCCTATAGTGGAGCCAGGTTGGGCCGGGGCGGGGCCAGGTGGGCTAGGGCGGGGCTAGGGTGACCTGGGTTGGTTCGGGCCGGGGCTAGGGTGACCTGGGGCAGAGCCTGAGTGGGCTAGGGCGGGGCTAGGGTGACCTGGGGCGGAGCCTGGTGGGGCCAGGGTGACCTGGGGCGGAGCCTGAGAGGGCCGGGGCAGGGCTAGGGTGACCTGGGGCGGAGCCTGAGAGGGCCGGGGTGGGGCTAGGGTGACCTGGGGCGGAGCCTGAGAGGGCCGGGGCAGGGCTAGGGTGACCTGGGGCGGAGCCTGAAAGGACCAGGGCGGGGCTAGGGTGACCTGGGGCGGAGCCTGAGAGGGCCGGGGCGGGGTTAGGGTGACCTGGGGCGGAGCCTGAGAGGGCCAGGGCGGGGCTCGGGTGACCTGGGGCGGAGCCTGAGAGGGCCGGGGCGGGGCTAGGGTGACCTGGGGCGGAGCCTGAGTGGGCCGGGGCGGGGCTTGGGTGACCTGGGGCGGAGCCTGAGAGGGCCTGGGAGGGGCGGTTGGTGCTGAGGCTTTCGGCGGGAGCAGCAGAAGGCGGAGCCGGCCTGGGTTGCGGGTGACAGTCAGAGGTGGCGGGGGCTCGGGTGGCCGTTGTGGTACAGCTTCTGCTTGATGTGCACCATGTTCCCGCCGGAGTCCTGCAGCCGTCTGCGCAGCTGCAGCCGTCTGCGCAGCTCCCGCAGGTTACAGAAGCGGGGAAGCCACGCCCAGGACGGGCCGTCTAAGAGAGGGGGAAACAGAGGCAAAAACAAAATGGGGGGGGTGGGGGGGGGGGGGGTAGAAGGGAGGACAAGGATGACAAAAAAGGGGAAAAAAAGGTCAGACTGTTCTTTTCAGTTTTCAGTTCCTTTGTCACACTCTATGAATCAAAGACATAGCCCCCCCCCCAACCCCCCCAAATAATCTTCCCCTTCATATTCTCTTCTCACTCCACATCTTGCCACAGCTGGTTTCACTTTCCCCAAGAGCTTTTTGTTGCTTTATATAGCTGCTGTTGCACGGCTGGCTGTGTGCTAGTGTGTGAGTGATTTGACTGTGAGTCTGAGCATCTCGCCCTATATACAGACGCCCCAGCCTACGTATCTCCTCAGCCTGCTCTTCACCTTTCTCCACCACTCATTCATAGAGTGTGATGCTAATTTACTGATGAAATCAGACTGAAACGTGTGTAGGCTGTGGTATGTGTGAACTATGAGGTCGGTAACGATGGCAGTGGTTCCCAGCCCTGTTCCTGGAGATCTGCTGTGCAGCAGGTTTTCATTGCAGCCCTACTCTGGCACACCTGATCAGAGGTGGGTAACCCGGCTTCAAAGAGTAAAAAGACTGACCGTGTATTTGCTCTACCACCATGCACTAAACCAGCTGACTCTAGCATAGCTCTTCAGCATGATAGGAGAACTAATTATTATGATCAGCTGGTTTAGTGCATGGTGGTGGAGCAAATACATGGTCAGTCTTTTTACTCTTTGAAGCTGGGTTACCCACCTCTGCACCTGATTCTACTAATTAGCAGCTCAGCGAGATCTCTAGCTGTTGAACGAGGTGTGGCTTTGTAGAGTTGGGAGTGAAAACCTTACAGGACAGTAGATCTCCAGGAACGGGGCTGGGAACCACTGAGCTAATGTGAAACATAATTTCTGCTACACAAACCCTTTGGCAAACCCTAAAGATGACCCCACACACCGGACCAAATTTTGTAATTATGAATGCAACACTTACAAGGCACTGTGATTATACGCCTGTTTTTGCATACCAGCTGATCAGACCATGAAACACCCAAAAAAAAAAAAACAACGAATTTGACCAAACTGAATGTAAAACAGAATTCACTTCCATATATTGTAAATATGTGAACTATTAATATATTTCATCGCAATGCGCGTTTTGAAAAACATACTGTATATATCTGTAAGTGGCCATAATGTGTATGCCCATATAAACCCAAATATTGTGAATATTTTTTTTGATCTTCATAATATATTTTAAAATGGCAAGATTGCAGCACAGTTGCTACGGCAGCCAGCTCTTGGGAGGTTTGACCCCCTACCACGGCACCTTCTGAGCTATAACACCTCCTCCATCCGTTACCATCTCTACTCTCCACCTGTCTGAATACCAGGAATTATATATATATAAAAAGGAGGAGAGAGATGGAGGAGACTGGAATGAGCATGCAGTGCATTGATAAATGGTAGATGGAGGGGTGGGGGGGGGTAGGGAGAGTTAGGGCTCTCTGTGTATGTGCTATAATTCCAAATTAATTGAAAGGGGCCGCTGTCCGTGAGCAGGGGAACTATCCATACCAGGTCGCTGATTGCATTGGCCTTGCTCTATTTTATCCTCTCGTTGTTGTTGCTTTGAAAATAACCGCCTCTTTTTAAACGATCGATTGATTGAGAGAAGCTCTACAAGCACGAGCAGCGTCGGTGCTGTGCGAGGAGAATTATTACTTTAAAATATTTTTAAATAAATTATTTAATTTATTAATCGATGGAGAGCAGGGTGGGGGGAATGAAAGAGGGAACCGGAACTACAGTGCGGTGCGCAAGCGTTTGGACAGGGACTGTGTCTAAAAATGGCTGTAATGTAACTGCAACACCAGGGGTGTCCAATCTCATCCGAAGAGGGCCAATTAGAATTTAAGTTTTTTGTCTTGCCCAGCAATAACACCTGATTCTACTTATCGATGTCTTGATTGAAGACCACGATTAGTTAATTAGTTGAATCAGGCATCATATCAAATAGTGGGCTAAAGCAAAAACCTGGCCCCACACCAGCCCTTTTTGGATAAGATTGGACACCCGTGTGCTGCATGAATCATCCAATACGGATGTAAATACCTGCAAATTAAAGCTGACAGTCTCCACTTTAAGCTCATATTTATTGTTTTATTTCAAATCCAATGTGCTGGAGTACAGAGCCAAAACAACAAAAATTTTGTCGATGGTCAAACACTTATGCACTGCACTGCAGATGGAAAATGAGAGAAGCAGACAGACAGTGTGTGTGTGTGTGTGTGTGTGTCTGTGTGTGCGTGTGTGTGAGCGAGCGTGTGTGTGTGTGCATGTCTGCCTGTGTGCGTGTGTGTGTGCGTGTGCGTCCGTGTGTGTGTGAGCGAGCGTGTGTGTGTGCATGTCTGTCTGTGTGCGTGTGTGTGCGTGTGCGTCCGTGTGTGTGTGTTTGTGTGTGCGTGTGTGTGTGTGTGCGTCCGTGTGTGTGTGTGCGTGTGTGTGTGTGCGCGTGTGCTTCCGTGTGTGTGTGTGTGCGTGTGCGCGTGTGTGCGTCCGTGTGTGTGTGTGCGTGTGTGTGTGTGCGTGTGTGCGTCCGTGTGTGTGTGCGTGTGTGCGTGTGCGTCCGTGTGTGTGTGCGCGTGTGTGTGTGCGCGTGTGACCGTGTGTGTGTGCGTGTGCGTGTGTGTGTGTGTGCGTCCGTGTGTGTGCGTGTGTGTGTGTGCGTGTGTGCGTCCGTGTGTGTGTGCGTGTGTGTGTGTGCGTGTGCGTCCGTGTGTGTGTGTGTGCGTGTGTGCGTCCGTGTGTGTGTGCGTGTGTGTGTGTGCGTGTGCGTCCGTGTGTGTGTGTGTGCGCGTGTGTGTGTGCGCGTGTGTGTGCGTGTGTGTGTGTGTGCGTGTGTGTGTGCGTCCGTGTGTGTGTGTGAGCGTGTGCGTGTGTGTGTGTGTGCGTGTGTGTGTGCGTGCGTGTGCGTGTGTGTGTGTGTGCGTCCGTGTGTGTGTGTGCGTGTGTGTGTGCGTCCGTGTGTGTGTGTGTGCGTGTGTGTGTGTGTGCGTCCGTGTGTGTGTGTGTGTGTGTGTGTGTGTGTGCGTGTGTGTGTGTGCGCGTGTGCGTCCGTGTGTGTGTGTGTGTGTGCGTGTGTGTGTGTGTGCGTCCGTGTGTGTGTGTGCGTGTGTGAGCGGGGGGTTATGTCTCTCCAACCCCCTCTCTCCAGTTGCTCTCGCTGTGTGCTATTTTTAGCTGCTGAGGCGAGAGGGTGCAGTGTGATGGCGGGGGGAGGGGGGGAGGGGATGGGCGCGGGGGTGGTTGGAGGGGGTGGGGGTGGGGGAGTGACAGCGTCTCCCATCATGCCCCTGGCCTCATCAGTCTCCTCTTCGCCCCCCATCATGGCGGGGCTGACCCGCGCAGAGGACGCTGACCCCGGCAGAGGGGGCCGACCCGCCTGCCTGGCCTCGTATTCGGGGGGGGGGGGGAGCAGGGCAGACCCTCAAGGGGTACTCCCACAGAGCTCTCAGAGCAACACGAAAAATGAACGGGGGTGTGTGGGGGGGTAAAAAAAAAACCAAAAAAAAAATACATTATCCTGTCAATGCTGGATCACAGAGATAGCATGCAGACATTAATTGAAAGTGCGTGTTAACCGGGTGGCCTACTTGTGCAGAAGCACACGCTGACCTTTAAACACCGTCCGACCGAGCTTCAGGTGACCGGGTACTAACAGCTCTCCCCCAAGTGCGATGCTAAATGAATCGGTCTGCTCCAAACCCACCCCCACCCCCGCCGCTCCCCCTTCCCTGTCTCTTCCTCAGGTTAATCTCTCATCTCCATCCTACTGCTGACTGAACCCGCCCCCCCCTCCCGCCCCCCCTCCCCACCTCCATCTAAATCCTGCTTTTACCATCTTCCCAGGGGGGGCTCTCTCCTATAGCCGTCTGCTGCTGTACTTACATTTCATTTCCAGACGTTTTGACTTCTAAAAGCAACCCTGAGATACATTACCAGTCCTTTATAAACAACTTTCTCCGGCATTTGTGTTCTCCTACCCCCGCGGGGGAAAGGTGTTCACTTACCCCCCCGCAGGGGCAAGGTTACTGTTACACTCTGCCCTTAATTTACCCGCCTGCCAGTCATGCTTCAGCTAAACTGTTACCCAAGCTTGCCTAACATCACCCCGGCAACTCCACCCACACTGAACACCAACAGCTGGAGAAGCAACGGCAGCCAATCGCAGAAGAGAACTCCGTAACTGACACGAAGGAACTGCACGACTGACACTACACAAGCCAGGTGACGCATGAAACATCGACAGAAACACCGTTTCAAAAATGTTTAATTTTTCTTTAACGACGTGAAGTGGCAAGAGGTACTTCTTTTCACACTCTCTGTGAGAAAGGCAAAGGTTGAAGAAAGCAGGTTTAAACTTGTCTAAACTGACAGCAATTAAGGAGTTTTATCGCAAGCCAGGCGTTTGTGCAATGGAGAGCAGAGCGCCCCCCCCCCCCCCCCCATACACCCCCATAACCCCCCCACCAGAACTGACAGCCCAGAGAAACTGTTCTATCCTACAGCCAGACTGAAACAATCATGGGTTCTCCACAGATGTGCTAAATTAGGATACTTCATAGCACATGCAACACCTGCGCTGAAAAAAATGTTTAATTGGACAAACCAAACACTTTTACTTCACTTTGTTACACCTATGGGTTTTCTCAATGAACAATTTCTCTACTAAATGAACCTAAAACCTGAAAAAAATATAGGTGAAACAAACTTAAGCAAAATTTTAGGTTCATCCAACGAAGCATTGTTTTCAGTGCAGCACATGCAAGGCCTGTTCTGTATCCCCTTTCTAAAATACTCTGGTGAAGTTGCGTATCATTACTTCTAGTTGAGGTGAAAGTACAGATTCATCGCCGCCATAAACAGAATAGAATTGGGTTAAAACCCAAAGCGCAATGTCACGCAAAGGATTTTTTAATCTAATCCCCCCCCCCCCTTTTGATTTTACATCAAATTTTAGATCCAAAACTACCGTCTACTATTCCGACTACACGAAGTCTAAGGCATTGTTCGTTTTGAGAATCCATTCTGTAAAATGTAAATATGACACAATGATGTGAATACGTTGCATATGATTTATTTTCAGTTGACATCGTGAAATGACTGACTGACTGTTGGCCCTCTTCTGCGCGACAGAATGTTATGCACGTACAGCACGCAGCCTTGCTGGAGCTACACTTCACCTGACAAATACAATTAGGCCGGTATTACAAAACCGGGTGAATCCCCGCTTTTGTATTCCTCAGACTTAACGACGATGTTCTCCTACTTCTGTAAGCCGCTTCTGGATGAGAGTGTCGCGTTCCGTAAGCGACAGCAACGCAATTATGCAATGAGAACAGCTGAATTACGCTCTCCGGATGGCATAACTCTCCAGCCATTGTGAGCGACTTCACTCACGCGCGGGAACAATAATGCTGCCGCACAGGATGATGTTTTATCGTTTCAAGATTCAAATCGGAGTATATTACTGTCATCTACAGCGGTTATCCTGCTACATTGTGAAGCATTCCGGTAGTATAATAATGCAAAATGGATGGAATTGTTACTTTACAAGATCCCCTTTCCAAACAATAATTTGACCATATTTTGAGATCATCTTCATTGAAAAAGTCTCATTTTAAACGTGAATGTTAACTCAGTCTACATGGTCAAACCTCCATGCCCCATCCCCCCTAATCTACATGGTTTACCCTGTGTCCCCCCCTCCAGTCTACACGCTTCACCCTATACCCCCCTTCGGTCTACATGGTTTAACCTTTGTGCCCCCCCCCCCCCCCCCCAAATTCTACATGGTTTAACCTGTGCCCCCCCCCCCCCCCCCTTGCCCCAGCCTACTCACCATACTGGCGGGGGCTGGCCTTCCAGGCCCTCAGGGCGCACTGCAGTACCCCCTCCAGCCAGAGGAGGAGCCAGCTGATGCAGAAGCCCAGCATCAGCCCCAGCATCAGGTCCATCTCCTGCTTGGTCACGCTGTCACTCACGAAGTAGTTCTCCGAGGAGTCCATCAGGGACTGGTCCCCGTCATACGGGATCACGTAGTGCACGCGGTGCCTGGGGCGGAGGATGAGAGAGAGAGGGAGAGAGAGAGAGGGGGCAAGAGGGAGGGAGGGAGGGTGAGAGAGGGAGAGGAGGGAGAGAGAGGGAGAGAGAAAGAGAGAGGGGAGGTTGGGGTAGGTGGAACGAGTGTGAGTGGTGGATTGAAAGCGTGTACAAATAAGGACACGAAAGAGAGACGAAGGAATACTGAGAGGAAACACTAGATTGTGGGGAAGAGAGAATAGAAACAAGGGGTTGTGGTTGAAGAGGCCTGTCACAGAATTATACACATTACACTTAAAACTTAAAAATATAAGTAATACATTATAAGTCTTCTGTCTGGCTATGCATTTCAGCATTGATTGAGTGAGGCCATGTTAAATGTAGAAACTTATTTTTGGTCACTGTTTAAAAAAATCTAGATTAATAATAATATTTACATTTATATATACATAATTTACCAACACATTTCCACTGTCACTTGGGATTGTTTTATATAAAGTGAGCATTTAATCCTTCTAAGGTGTGATATCACAAATGTGTCATGGGAATGTTAATTACTGAGCATTCTAGTGCTGATGTAACAATCACTACTGGTCACGTCGTTCTAGAACACTGACTTAGGATTTTGAAAGAAAAAAAATCATTTAAAAAAACCCTACTTCTCAAATGGTTAAAAGGGAGGGCAAAGGACCTGGAGCTGAAGGGCAAATGGGGCAGAGACCTTCACCCTCCCAGCAGAGCTCACTGCCCTGGGGGAGACAGGGAAGGGTTCCTACTGAGCTACACATCTCTCCGGGCTATGTGCTCGGAAAAAAAAACAAAAAAAATAGTAAGGGAGAAACAAAGATGAAGAAGAGTGCACGTAGTGAGAGCGAGAGACAGAGAGAAAGAGCAGGTACAGGAGTGGGCTCTCACACAGAAACCAAAAGGTGCAGGACGTGAGAGATCGTTTTCCTACCTCTCTCGCCATGGTTTCACTACCGATTTCAGCATACACAGCATAACACTTTCAGTGTTTTACAGTTTAACAGAAAACAGAATTAATAAATAAATAAATAAAAACATAATATCAAAAAGCTGACATCCAGCCGTGGCAAAAAAAAAAAAAAAGTATATTATCATATTAGCAAGTGCTAAACAGCAGTGTGCATAAACTGGAGGAGCAGAGCATATTTCCAATCTGCAGCCCACTGGAAGATATGGGTCATGCAATAATGCACTTTCAGGCATGCAAATTTATGAAATTTAATCTGCCAAAAAATGCAATCGGTTTTTGTCCTTAAATTTTTACGTTTGTTGATATGGCAAACGTAAATGGAATACCAAACCGCCTTTAAATTAAAACCCAGGTTCCTCACAAATCCAAAAATAATTCAGCTACCACTAATGCAAAAAAGCATGATGAAGTAGTGCGCCTGTACTGTAATACATTATCTGTGCGTGTATTTCAAATGCTCAAGAAGAGTAGCACGGATACATATCACACGTATATAAACACTGTGGGAATAAGTGTGACTGAATTTCAAAAAACCTTCTCAGGTTCTCAGCACTCTTGAGACAACAACTGATATCAAATTGGATATAAAATTCTGAAGAGCAATTAAACTAACAGCATAGGCCCGGGTATGTGGGAATTCCACTTTGGGTAAAAGCGTTATTACATATTACAATAGAAACAATTCTCAAATCATTTGCGGTCGTACCCTCCTAAGAACTGGCGATTCATTTCAGTCCCCTGTAGGGAACGTGAGGCTTAATCTCAAAGGGCCCGCCTATCCTACTATGCTGAAACCTGCACCACAAGAAGGCATTCGCTAAAAATAAAAGAAATAATATTTTTGGAAACATTTTGCACTGCAATGTTCGTATTAGGCCCTAGGTCATGAAATGTCGATGCTTTCAGCTTTGTTACAGCTGGGCCTCAGGAGGAGGCTTACTTCATATTCCCACTTCCTAAAACAGACTAATACGTAGTGTGCTCTGTATCAATGCAATTCACGTGTACCTTTACAGGCAGGGAGATTTTATTTTTAATGTCAGTCCCTATACATTACATACATGTACTAGCGGGTGCATTGTGATAGATGCATATATGATTTTTAAAAATCTCATCATCACACACACACACACACACACACCGATGCTCGTTCCTCACTATGAATTCAAATAAGTCGACTGTCATCTAATATACAAGAAATCTGAGAACACATGCGTATACATCTCTGCGTGTGGACCCTGCTTCTGTTCAGCAAATACGTCAGTATACCTGCTTCCTTTTAGACTATACAAACTCCGGATTCCTGGCATCCACGCGCACATGCACACGCAAAGAATGTATTCGAGTCATGCATAGAGCTCGTGGGGAATTCTGTCGCTGTTTACGCAACAAACAAAAAAAAAGGGAATGAACAAAGCGCCATCCTCAGCTCATTAGTTCCTAAATCGTCTCGACCATTCCACCGTCACTCGCAGAATATGCAGCCCTCCTCGGGGATGAAAACAAACCAACGAAATAGCTGAGCGTCGGAATCCGAAGAGAGCGCTGTTCTGATTTGGTGGCAGTGAAAATTTGCTCAGCGACAGAAATCTACCTGCGACAGGCCTATTGTAGCTACAGTTGGGATGCATTTGTAAAAAAAAAAAAAAAAGAATAATAAAATAAGAATAAATTGTAAATAATAAAAAATGAACAAAAATAAAACATTCCTGACACATTTTCATTTGGGGGGTTTATATAATTTATAATTAAAAAAAATAAATAATATTTTTTTTTATTTTTCTGTTCATATTTGTGCCTTTTTACCTTCCACAGTTGCAATGACAGACGCGATCCTCCCCTCGTAAATGCGGTAAGATATAGTTGTGAAAGCGATCCAGTAGCGCGTTCATGTCCATTAAACACGCTATCGCCTGCAAAGAATCATTCGAGTCAACTGGGACAAACGGGCAAGTGTTCCGATACCAGGAACCGCTACACGACCTGTCAAAGCGGTTCACTGGAGCCACATCACATCGAAATAAGTATTATAATCCACCAAAGGATAAAAACGAAAAAAGTGCTTCCAGGAGAAATGTCCTTCGCTTTTTATGCATGATAAATAGAACTGTTTGTACGAACACTTCTACAAGTCTGTACGTATTCTTGGAATCGTTATCCTCTTGTAGTTTTCTCTGCCAAAAATGTCCACTTATTCATTTTCTCATTTTAATATGCTATGTAAAAAATGTACGCTTATTGCTTCGCTGAAAGATGCTCTAAAGCTGCGAGGGGTGTGAGTGTAGAAAGATCCTCTTACCATAACAACAGAAGCCCCAATAATCATAAAGATCATGGTGGTTGCGATCATATGCGCCAAAACTTCCAAACTCGCGGTTCCTTCTCTCTCCCCGCTTCTAGTCAACGGATCCAGTTGACTCAAGGCGAACACAGTTCCGAAAAATGCGCCTCACGGAGGCTTCCTCGCTGTGTGCGACTCTCCGTCCGTCTGTGCTCGCCAGCTCGGGGTATGATCTTACGGGGCATAAGGTGGGGTGGCCCGGTTTTTTCTCTCCGCTCACTAACGCACCTGC
Source organism: Anguilla anguilla (assembly GCF_013347855.1). Lineage (NCBI taxonomy): Eukaryota > Metazoa > Chordata > Actinopteri > Anguilliformes > Anguillidae > Anguilla > Anguilla anguilla. The sequence goes on along the minus strand of NC_049211.1, from coordinate 5,812,430 downwards.
GGCTCTTCCCCGCCCGGCGATGCGGCGATTGGACCCAGCGAACCAAGTAGCCTACTGCTGTGTTGAGTTCAGTGCTGCGGCCAGCGGCGGTTATACGGTCGAAACTATGCAACAGAAGGTGGCCTTTTCGGCTTCAACGGCGCAACGATTAATGTTTACTCCATAGCGCTAGGGGGGAAAAAATCATAAAACCCTGGCAAGGTCGAAGGACAGCGAACTGCAGGGTGTCACGGTTCTGTCCCGGTGTGCCCCTGTAACAAGTCGTTGGAAATGGAGATACCCCCGCTTTATTAATTAAATATTCAACACATTAATTATTTAATTCGTTCATTAATTTGTAACAGACTATGTTTGTTTGGCTATTAGGCTAATTAAACAATTTTCCGCGCCGTACTCTTTTTTTAAATAGGTCGGGCAGGCAGGTTGAGGGGCTGTTGTTTTTCTTTTCGGGTCTTGTGGCGAAGACGGCATCAATGCCGAGGCGGATCGAAGACGGAACTGGCTCTCATCCCTTTTACCCAATCCAGCCGAAATCAGGCAGCAGCGGCTCTGTTGTTAACACCCCGAGGCAGACGGACGTGTCCAGTCTTCGTACAGTCGCCGCCATCCCTGGTAAAGAGCATCTTTCCCCCACTGTGTGTACGTATGCCTGTGTGCTTGTGCATCTGTGTCTGCGTGCACGCGCGTGTTTGTGTGTGCGTGAGAGTGAGAGAGAGATCAAAAGTCACATAGTCAGTGCGGTTCTATTGTTCCGAATTGGTTGAGTAAAGAGATTGGGTATGAGAACCAAATCTAAAGCGGGCTAACTTAAACCTTCCTCAGTGATTCAGTAAGGGATTTCTCTCTCTCTCTCTCTCTCTCTTTCTCTCTCTCTCTCTCTCTCTCTGTCTCTCTCTCTCTCTCTCTCTCGCCCCCTCCCTCTCTCTCTCTCTCTCTCCCCCTCCCTCCCTCCCTCTCTCTCTCTCTTACATGTACATTGCAGATTACATTTGTATTCTATGTCCGTATGTAAACTGAGTTTTATGATGCCCACCCACAGAACTGTAGCCTCTTTTGATCAGTGGAATATTGGAGGAGACAGAATTTGGGTTGTGTTCAGAGTTGGTGGTGCGTGGTGGGAGGGAGGGAGGGAGGGAGGGAGGGGTGGGGGGGTAGACCAAAAAAAAAAAAGGGGATCAGGATGTGAGCGCATATCATGCTGCCACAATACACAGTTTAATTTAGCTATGCATGCGCTGTGAAAAGATTTGTTCCGGCAGTCTCCCACTTGGGTTTTTTTCTTTGTCTTCTTTTTTTTTTTGTTGAAAATATTGAATATTAGGATTATGGAGCACGGCTACAGGGGAGGGCAAAGGTGTCATCACATTCTCTGTGCTCTCTGTGGGCGTAGAAGGAGCAGGCAGTGCTTCTTGAACAATTTTAGCTTTCAAGCCTACACACTGGTGAGCAGTTCATCTTCAGTAGCACACTGAGGCTTGTGAGCTTTTAAGGATCCGGGAGATATTACATACAGTATGACACATCTTTATATCTGGCTGTTAACATGGAATTCAATGATTATTGTGTACCCATCTACTCAGGCATTTCTGCTCTGGAATGTGGGGACTTGATATTTTAACATTTTCATCACTCTGACACCAAGACAGTAAGTATTTGCTATAAAACTGTATGTAAATGGGCTTCTGTATTTTTCTTATGGACTGTTGTGAGATTGTAACATATGCATCGCTGTCATTTACGCACCTTTTAACTGTACATTTTCTCATCATTTCAAAAAATGGTATGGCAAACTTCTAGGTCAGACCATTTAAATTCTTCAAATGAAGTCATTATCTGATATGTCCTTTATTGGATGACAGGATGACATTAGGCTGAAATGCACCTATGTAATATGGAGGCTTGTGCTTTTTCAAACAAACAAAAAAAAAAGCAAGAAAGAAGACATTTTGTGTGTATTGGCCTTTATTTTCCCAATTGTATTCCCAGCCCAGCACCTTAAGAGCATCAGCTGAGTATTCCAAATATCTTAATTCCTTAATACCAGTCTGATGCTCCTGTTCTCAGCAGGTTCTGATGGTTGGTTCTTCTCTAGTGTCTCAGATGGAATTTGGGTCCAGACCTCCACAAAAGGCAGTCGGGTATTTGTCAGTCAAATGTAATTTAGTATATAACCCTTGTCATTAGCCCAGTATTGTTACAGGGGCCTGACAGAGGAAGCATTACACAGTGTGATGCCATACACTGTAGCTCTGTAACATGTTTATAAATGGGTATCCTGCTCAGCTTTGGGACCGGTGCAGCCCTACCCTTGTTTCCGCACTGCAAAAGTAAGTACGTTCCCAGTATGTCAGTCCCCCTCCGGTACATTTACTGTATAGGAAACGTTAAACCAGTGCTTTTTATTTTTGCTTATCAGACCAAAATGGTGCACCAAAGGTTCTATTCACTAAAAAAGGTGGGGCTGGGCAGCCACCCTGAACCTTCCATACATATAGCAACCTATAATGTAATAACTGCACATTATTTAATTACTGCATATATAATGCAATAAAAAGATTAATATAAAAAAACTCATAATGTAATCATCTGCCTGTAATGTAATAGCAATGTTGAGCGCATAGCGTAAAAACCTGTTTGCGTATAATATAGAGCACGGGTGGCCTATCCTGGCTTTGGATGGCCAGGAGGTGGAATTAATTTTTTTGGCGTGTAATGTAATAAGCAAAAAGTTACTATGTTATGCATTTTTATTTTCATTACATTATAGGCAGATTACATTAGGAGTTTCTGATTAAATGTTTGATTACATTATATGCAGTTATTACATTATACGTCATTATTACGTTATGAGTTGCTACGACAGTAGCTATGTAAAGGTCAGTACTCAGTCATATCCCTTAAATTCCTGTTTCTACAAGAAATGTGCCACCAATTAAGTTGCTTATCATAGACAAGGACCAACTCTAGATTTCAACATTATTCATCAACATAACATGTTTTTAATACATAAACATATAGGCAATCTGGGCCTTGATCACTGCTGCAAATGATCAAATTTATCAAAGTTAAAACTATTTTACTTTTTCCAAATAAAAGGTACACATAAAATTCACATATTTTTTTATCCTGTCAGTTAGTTCCCTTTCAAAATGAACCATCCGTGCTGTACCATCAGCATATCATGTGGCGGCAGTGTAGCACAGTGGGTAAGGAACTTGGCTTGTAACCGGAAGATTATAGGTTCGAATCCTGAGTAGGACACTGCCGTTGTACCCTTGAGCAAGGTACTTAACCTGAATTGCTTCAGTATATATATCCAGCTGTATAAATGGATACAATGTAAAATGTTATGTAGAAAGTCATGTAAGTCGCTCTGGATAAGAGCGTCTGCTAAATGCCTGTAATGTAATACCAGGGATGACGGAAATACATTGATTGTCATGTTCACAGGGGTCCCAAATCAACCGGTAATTGAAGGAATGTAACAAGTGAGGCAGTGTTGCTACAATAAAAAAATTAAACAAGCACGTAACCATCCAGACCCACAGAAGCAACTCACTTCCGCAGACACATTTTAGCTGGCACCACCTGCGACGGCGTCCCACAAAACGTCCCTCAAAGGTCGTCCGTGAGTGAGTGAGTGAGTGAGTGAGTGAGTGACCGACCACAATTTTCCATGCATAAGCAATTTGCCATGCATAAAAAACAAAACAACATTAAGGGTTCTGAGCATACATTAGACAAAAGATTTTAAAAAATGTAGTACCACAGCTTGCTAAGCTTTCAGTTAGGTCACTTGCAGTTTTCAGTACTTGATCATATACTGAGAGGTGAGGTGAGTCTGGAAGGGGGAATGAGTCTGGTGGAACCAATTGTGGAATTGGGTTGCGGGGGGGGGGGGGGGGGGGGGGGGGGTGTTGTCAGCCTTTGCGGACCAGAGAACACAAGAATAAAAGCATCAAAAAAACATATCCGCCAGCCTGTGAATACCGCGCAATTAAAATGCCTTTCAAAAAAATGTTTAAAACCTGAATTTGGCGATCCAAGGATTGGGTTGTGACCCTAAACGACCGCGTAGACGGTTCATGCCAGCAGCCGGCTCTGGGCGGTGACCCGGTCAAACCGATTCCAGCGGCTCTGGAAGCGTTCAGACAGAGATTTTTATTTATTTATTCACTGGTCGCAGTTAAAGCTTGAGGAGGATTCCATTCTGTCAACATCTGAAGCAAGGGGTTCAGGTCAAGGAATGCGGGGGAAAAAAAGAAAAGAAAAGAAAAAAAGATCTAATACAGCAGCACACGGAACACTCAGCTCAAAACCAGCTGCCAAATAAAATAGAGCATAGATGCTTCACGTTCTCCACGGAACATTCCAGAAATCAGTAGAAGCATAGCCAAGGTTTGTCACGGAAGCATACCATTGCATTAACGTACCAAAGGGTGTGTTTGTACATGCCTGCAAGCACGTCGACGTGCATAATGGTAAACACAGAGTAACAGATGGAGGTCCATGGTGGAGGTCTGTCTTAATCACACTGTTTTGGTGGTCAGCGAAAAGCATACTACAGCGCCCTCTAGTGTACAATAAACACATGAACAATCCCTAAAATGTAAAGCTTAAAGACTATAAAAAGTTTGCTTTGTCTATACTAGCGCTGCAGTACAAACCCACTTCCATCACTGGATGAAGGAGAGTGTACATAAATAATTGCAAAAGAGGGAAACATTACAGGGTGCCCTGGAAAAAACAAACAGACCTAAACTAAATTTTATTTGAACATTATATTCTCCAATAATTTTAATGCAACGACCCCCACTCCCATCACCCTAACACAGTGGTAACCAACCCTCGTTCCCGGAGATCTACCGTCCTGTAGCTTTTAATTTCAACCCTAATTTGGCACACCTGATTCCACTAAGTAACAGCTGGACAAGATCTCTAGCCGCTAAATGAGGTTGTACTTTGTTAGAGTTGGAGTGAAAGCCAACAGGAATATGGCTGTTACCACTGCCCTAGCAGTTGATAGTCAACTTGTACTGAGCTCTAGGAGGGAAGTTTTAACGATTTGCAAAACCTACGCTGTCATCATGACACTGCTACCCCATTGCACACTATGATGCAAGAAGAAAGAGAGGGAAATCCCAAGAGAGTTAAAGGAGTGGTGAGAGAAAAAACTACAGCCGTGTGAAAAGAAGAAGTGAGGAAGAAGGTAGGAAGAGAGAAGCTGGTGTGGCCACATGCAACCAAACACACACACCCGCACACGCACACACACTCACATTCACACACACCCGCACATACACGCAGACACACGCACACAGACAGACACACACACAGACACACACGCACACTCACTGTGTTCCAACTTAATCCGAGTAGCTATCCACCCACCACCTCTCTCTGAGTCAAGCAAAATACACTTCAGATGGAGCTGTGTGTCAATCTTGCCCTAAAGGTTTTTTAAACTTAATGGTGTTTTTTTCTTCTGTGTTCTGTTTCATTTCAGTTAAAAGCTATATTAATGACATGTATGTACAATACTAGAACACAGATGGTAGGAATTGTTTCTAATTACAGCATAAACAGATGTAACAAACTGTAAGTTTAATATTCATGTCATGTCAGCCATTTAAATCAATCTTGACAAATAGAATAAAATGAAAAGATAATTATGCTCCCTTTAATAGCTTCAATGGGCAGCTCTTTATACACATTCAGCAACTGGGCTTTTAAACAGTAAAACATGTTAAAACATGCCCTAGCAGATTGCAAATGCTGTATTTAAGCAGTTTTGAAAGGGCTGCATAAAATAGATTCAGCTTCAGTTGGGATCAGTATTATTTCAAAGAAAGTATGTGGACACCAGTCATCCAAAATCTCATCCAACATTATGGGCATTAATATGGAGTTGGTCCACCCTTTGCTGCTATAGTAGCCTCCGCTCTTCTGAGAAGGCTTTATACTAGTTGTTTGAGCATTGCTGCAGGGTTTTGCTTCCATTCAGCCAGAAGATCATTAGTGAGGTCGGGCACTGATTGGGCTATTAGGCCTGGCTCGCAGTTGGCCTTACATTTGATCCCAAAAGGTGTTGGAGTTCAAGGTCAAGGTTGGAGGTCAAGGCCAATCAAGTTCTTCCAAACCACTCTCGACAAAACCATTTTCTACACGGACCTCGCTTTGTGCCCGAAGGTATTGTCATGCTGAAACAGGTAAGGGCCTTCCCCAAACTGCTGGGGAAGCACAGAATTGTCTAGAATGTGATTTTATGCTGTAGCATTAATATTTGCCTTGGGCTTCACCACTGGAACTAACGGACCTATCCCACACCAAGGGTGTCTAGGTACTTTTGGTCATATATAGAATTTTTGCATTCATGAATTTCAGTTAATTTCTCCCAGTACTGAGAGCATTCAGTTTTCAAATAATTTCCATATAATTATTAAGACAACCTGATGCAAGGCAATAATTAGAACCATTTAAAAATAGTATTCACTTAATATGTGTTCATTGTTTAATATACTTTTACCTCACTAATGTAGAATAGCAGACACAGTGGTGCCAAAGTATGGCTGATATTTACAAACTTGCTTTTTATTGAAAGAGTAGACAATGGTGTTTTAACATTTAAACAAATTGGTACTTATAGAGAAACAATACTATTGCTTTCATACTTCTTGTTTTCAGCCTGTTCATACACAATGGAAACTTTGTGGCAACACGTGTTCAACTGTACTGACATTTCAGTAAAAGTGAAAAGTTAACCATTAAAACACTATTGCTCCTTTATGAAGGAAAAAAGTTGTATAAAAAAGTAGAAAAAAGCATCAACTAACCACTGCCTGGATTATAATTCAGAGAAAAAAAGATTTGTTTTCAAATCACATGTACCTGTATATAACAGTCAAAGTATTAATAGCTGCAATGTAACTTGTACGCACATCGATAAACTGGTTTCATCTGATGCAAACAAGTGTGACTCCAGTCCAATAAAGTATAACTACTGGTTTCCAACTGTTCCCTGTGAGGGAAAATGGAATGATAAGGCAACATTATTTCCTGAAATATAACTCACAGTAAGTAGTGATGTATTAACCTGTTAAGGAGTAGTGATAACTGTGATTCGAATGTTAACTGAACATTCTAATGCTGATGTAACAGTCACTGCTGGGGATTGATAGAACTGGAGTTCTAGAACACTGACTTGGAATTCAGAAGAAGAAAAAAAAACATTCCAAAAAAACCTACTCTTCAAAGGGTTAAGGAGAGAGGCAGAAGCAGGGAGCAGTAGTATGAAGGGGCGAGACACAGAGAACGAGAGAGAGGTAAAGGCCAACGGTGGAGAATTGAGGTAAAGTGGCATGGCTGAACTGCGACTGGGAGAAAGAAGAGGCGGTTTGTCGGAAAGGGCAAAAGGCAGCTCTGGGTGTTAATATTCTTCCTCGTTTCCGCCGTCGTCGTCTTCCTCATCCTCCTCCTCGAGCTGATCTTCCGTCTCTCCCACTCTCCCGTCCTCCTGGGAGTGAGAGGTTATGAGAGTTCAAGACATTGGTCATTCAAACTGCAAACAGTACTTACTTAAAAGTAAGAAATGGCAGTTTATGGATACATCATAATTCTGTCTTTGTGGGTGTGTTATGGGAAATACAATGGGGTGCATGAGCTTAAAAGTCAGTTTGGAAAGATGCAACATTCAAGTTTTAATAGGTGGTGATACATGTCATCCCTTATAAACACCACTTTAAAATAAAGTTTATCAATTTAACAAGCGATTGGCCCACCACAGGGAAATGGATGCGCAATTCCCAGAATAACAAGAGCCATAAAAAGGACAAAAACATTTAAAAGGAATTACAATTCTGGATCTTTCTCTCGGGGGGGGGGGGGGGTGAACAGCTTTGCTTTTGTGCTAATGACGAGTACGAAATGTGCAGTGTACTTTTTTTAATGCGCTGTATAGGGGAGTGCTTGCACCCAATCAAAAAGCCTGCGGTGCGGTTTCTGGACCCACCATTGGTTCCTGGGCGATGGCGCCCGGGCCCTGTGCCATCTCTTCCCCCTGGGAGTCTGGAGACAGGAAGAGGAGGTACACAGGAAGAGGAAAAGAGGGCGGCATTAACTAAGCTGCTGTGCTGATAACATCCATCCATCCATCCATCCATCCATCATCTATACCCGCTTATTCCAGGGCAAGGTCGCAGGGGGTGCTGGAGCCTATCCCAGCATGCATTGGGTGAGAGGCAGGAATACACCCTGGACAGGCTGCCAATCTACGGCAGAGCACCCACATGATTCACTCACACACACTCATACCTATTGGCAACTTAGAGTCTCCAATTAACCAACCTGTGGGTGGAAAGCAGAGTACCCGGAGGACACCCATGTGGACACGGGGGTAACATGCAAACTCCACAAACAAACCCAGGGAATCGAACCCGGGACCTTCTTGCTTGCTTGTGCACCACCCTTTGCTGAAAACATGCTCACCATACAATTAACAAAGCTCAGTCTCACCAATTTCCAGATCTCCATTATCCAGCCTTTCTACAAAATCTCTGTCCTCATTAATCTCTTCTGGCACCGTGCTCTTAATCTCATTGGTTGCCACACCTCGCCAGTGCTTAGACGAAGCCCTCTGATTCGCTGAGAGGAAATTCTTGTCCGGACTCTGGTTGTAATTGTTCTTCCTGTTCAAGCTATTCCAACTGAAAGCAAAGAGAGCAGAGAGTATCACTAATTAATGAAGTAACAGGTATGCCATAACTGAACTCAAAAAAGGAGAAGTATTATATAAACTACCTACAATATACCTGTCTAATTGATGTTCCTGTCCTTCTTCACCTGGCCACTTATCCATGGTCATCACCATGGAGTCCTTATGATTGGTTGAGCGTGTGCCAACCAACCCAATGTCCAGTTGTGTCCTCTGTTTGGATTGGCTGAGAGGAGCGATTGTGACCTATGCAAAGAGCAATTAGAATGAGTTAATTCCACTGGCATGTGCTTCCTGGACCAGATCCACACTTTCTACCGCAGAGAGACAAACTGTTTTGTGCAGTGGTAAACAAATGCTATTGTGGAGGCAATACAGCTGATGACGGTACACAGAACTATTTTAAGTCGTGCCAGTTTCTGCTACTGTGTTCATCTGATATAAATCATCAGCTTTTATAATGCAATGACATAAACACAATTAGCAATTCCTTGAAAATATTATAGACTGGTATATGGTGGGTAAATAGGCATTGATTGCATGCATGAAAAGTTTTTAAACCTGAATACATTTTGTTAGAATAATGGTGTATATAAAAGACATTTTCATATTTTTAACACCACTGGATAAAAGACAGCTAACTGAGATTTCTATTTCTCCAAAATGGCCAAGCTCCAGGTTAAGTGTCGGAGTTGCATATCAAAACAATTATATCAAAAACCGTGACTCATACGTTGTGACAGGTTTCCTTTCTAACAAATAAACACTAAACAATCACACAAATACTGCCAATTTCTTAACCAGATAAAAAAGAAATAATCAAAATACCGATGTTAAAAATTAAGTAACAACGTATAAAACAGACAGGGCCAACCACAGACCAAGGCTGCTGTTGATGAATACCTGTCCATGGTGTCCAGACTGTGTGGAATTAACCAATAGCAATTTCAATCCGGGGGCAGAGCTTGGTGATCCAACTGAATCCTGGGAAAATAGCCACGTGTTTTTTTTATAATGGATTCCCCACACTGCAGTGTACAAGCATCAAGCCAGGCCCTTTGATCCAAGAGAAGCAGCTCTAGAGTAATTCCAGATGCGCCAGATCGAGCTGATTTTTTTCCCCCAGTCCTGCTCGGTGAATTCTAGCAGTTTTAACAAGCAGGGTTACTTCACTCTCAGCAGCAAGTCAAGGACTCATTGAGTCTTTTCGAGGTCCAGTTCCCCCATATAAATCTTACTGAGGAGAATATCACAGCTGCTGGAGACAACCAGTAAAGTACATGCTTTATTCAGAGCCCAATCACAGTAAGTAGAATGTAGACTCTACTCTGATCCAGTATGACCTTGTAAGGGCATAATCGATCTTGAATATGACCACAAAATATGACCCTAAGGAAAAACTGAAACTAAATTTGAAGACGTTAAATAATGATTTTCTAGGAGCATGGCTGGCAACTCTGAACAAGAGGAGAAGAGTTAGCCAAATCCTTTCAATAAAAAACCAACATAGAGCAAGGCTAAGACATACAGCAGATCCTTAACACACCCATTTCCTGCTAAAACACTGCTTTTTTTTTTCCCCCAGAAGTGTCGGTCAGTCGACCAATCAGTGTGTCCGTATGAGGAACCTTTAGCTCTCGCAGCTGAGGACCCGTCTGTTTCCCCGTGTCGATGTGCGGCAGGATGATTGACAGCCCCTTCCCTCCAGGAGCCTTCTGCGGGGGCTGCTTCCCCTGCTGGAATCCCTCCACCTGTGCCTGAAGAGCAGAGGAGGAGACAGCACACTGACATGGACGGCAGCAGTACCCCACGTGCCCCACAGAGGTTGACAGGTAACAGGTACTGCATGCATGCACGCGCGCCAAATAATATTAAATCGAGCTTAATGAAAAAGCGTACCTAAAAATAATGTCATAAAATCGTTGTACATTTTAATCTTAATCTTTTTTGCTGTGTATGCATACTTGCATCCGACTTGTGTCAACCCCTGGTGCCCCCCCCCCCCCCCCCCCCCCCCCCCCCCCCCCCCCCCCCCCCCCCCCCCCCCCATGTTAATTAGAGTCTAACAGTGCTAATTCAACCCCTAACAAATAACATTTACTCCCACATTCCAGAGTGGGTTGAATTAACACTGGACATTTTACTGTGCACCAGCACAGGAATACACACAGAAAAGGCGCGTTTTTATTTATTTATTTATTTGAATTTGGTGAGTACAGAGACACCTCCTACTCCCCCACCTGGGCATTGACGAGCTGGCTGTGGACATCCTGATGAGCCTTCCTCAGCAGCCTGCTCTCCTCCTTCAGCTTCATCACCATGTCTGAGGTGCAGAGAATACGGAATGAGGAATCACACCAACCACCTGACTCACAGGCACCCGATGAGTCTATAACTACAGAACCACAATGTATACATGGACTCTGGAAATCACAATACACATTGGAGAAGAGATCTTCAGACGTCTTAAGGGCTTGTCTCAGTAATTTGAGATATGTCTATGGACATGTATACGATGTCTATAGACTTTTATAGAGAAGATCATTAATATTAATGTCTTAAGACATCTTCACAGACACACAGGAATATCTCAAGATATCTTTGTTTTGAACATAAAAGCATCTTAAAGGCGTCTCGAGGCACGGTGATGCCTGTGTGTAGCTGTGAAGCGGTGTCTGTAATTAACGGGTGTCTGTAATTAAAGGCGTGTCCGTGCTGCGGCGCTACGCGGTGCACGAACGGTCGGCCAACGAACCCTGCAGCGACAGGATGCGGTCCTGCGTCTCTGTGCGCTGCAGCGCCCCCGTGAGTTTGCACTCCTCCAGGGCTTTGCGCTGACTCAGCTGCAGCTCCCCATTGGCCGTCTGCTGGGACAGGAGCTGCGTGCGCATGTCCGTTAGCTGGTTCTGCAGGGAGAAGCAAACGAGCGACTATCATAGGAGGAACATGGATATGAAACATCAGGGGGGTGAGGTGAGGGGGTTACTCTATGTGACAGACCTGGATCAAATACGTATTTGTTTTGGATCCAAATACTTTTCTTCTACACTTTTTTACTGATCTTGACTGGTGTATTGGAACCAATGAAATACTCTCAAGAAGTGCAAACCCCCGCCTTCTGGTCATTATTGGCAGGCTCAATCACATCAGGCAAGATCAATAGAGCACAGAAAAGTATTTGAACCCAAAACAAATACGTATTTGGCCCAGGTCTGCTAATGTGATCAAAACAGAACTGGAGGAGAAACAGTGCCCATTGGTATTTTCTGACCTATGAACATTGTAGTTTAAGTTTATTGACTCCTCCTCTATGTATTTTTTTTTTTGGAAAAACCATAATAAAAATTAATGAAAGAAGAGAAATATGGATACATGTACTGTGCGAACAGAACATTGGCATACAAAGCTACAATTTTCATGTTTTTTTTGTACCCCACCTCCAAAAATGTGCTTATTGCTTAACAAAACAGAATGCGACAGTTCTAGTCTCCTGGTCAACAGATGAGTTGCAGTGTCCTTGCAGTGTTTTTCACACTCTGCAGACACCCAATTATAAACATTAAATTTCTAGGCCCATTGCCTTCACCACAACCCACAATAGATCATATTTTTTTTTTTTTACCTTGAGGATACTGTTTTGGGAGCTGAGGGCACTGTATCTGTTCATGGCGTCCTGCTGCTCAGACACAGAGAAGCATAATCGCTACAAAACTGCTCTGCGGACAAAACAAACTGGTGAACAGGGTGAAATCTTAAATCATCGTTTACCTTTTCCTTGTTCAAGGCTTCTTGGGCCTCCAGCTTGTATAACAAGAAATCTGCAGCGGATTCGAGAGACGAAAACACAAGCAGGGGTGAGGGGTGGCGCAGGGGCAAGAGAGCCACAGGCGTTAAGAAACACGACAAGGGGGGGGGGGGGGGGGGGAGAGCGAATGACACGTCGTGACCTCTGACCTTCCTTGGTCTTCTTGTGCTCCAGTCTCTCCTTCTGTAAGGACCGCTCCAGGCGAGATCGGTGCTCATACACCACTGAGAGAAAAAACGAAATACAAAACGTGTTTGCATTTGCGTACATGTAAATCAAATGTGTACACACATTTATATTTACATGTAAAAAAAATACTCTTCGATTGGAACTGTTTCAGCGTGTGAAATTATCGCCTGGCGGCTCTCACAATTTTCAAAGATGCTTTCAAACTGTATAACTATGGTGGCCTCACTCTCTAGCTGTTTTTGTGCTACACCTGCCTCACAAGCAGCACTGTTGTAAGTGGGGAGAAAGGTGGTAATTCTATGGGCCCAAAGCCCAGAGTTGGGGGGGGCGGGGAGACAAAAGATTTTTGCGATATGCTTCACACCCACTAAGGGGCCGAGAGCATTATTCTGTCAGGGGTCCCACAATTCCTTGCTGCTCCTCTGCCCACACACACGATACACTGATAACTGAGGCTACGTCTGCAACTGCATGCCCTTGCACCTCGTCTGTTCATTTGGACTTCCTACTACCAGCTAGTTAGACGCCTCGTGCTATAACCTGCTAAACTCATTTGATTACTTCTGGTAATAGACATCTCATTACATTTGCTACCATGCATTCTTCCCCCAGAGTTCTTCCCTTTGGGGAGTTTTATCTCAGCACCGTTCGAGTGCTCACTGGGAAGTTTTTACCTCACGCTTTTTTTTTGGGGGGGGGGGGTGGGGGGGGCCTGGTTTCTGCCAAATTTTTCCTTCTGCTCTAAAATGTTAAGGCATTTTTTGCGCCAGTTCTCTGTGTTAAAAAAGAAAAAAAAAGTTTACGCAGAAAAATAAGCGGATTTGACGCGCTGCTCTGCTCTGCTCTGCGGGCGACTCACCCTGCAGCTGCGCGGACAGCGCCTCCTGCTGGTCTCTGCAGCGCTGGGCCTGCGCGGCCAGGTCCGCGGCGCTCTCGCGCAGCCGCGTGAGCAGGAGGAGCAGCACCGCGCACGCCGCGCAGGCCGCCAACGCCGACAGCGCAGTCAGCCCGCTGCACTTCTGCCTGCGCCAGCACAGCCCCAACATGGCGGCAGAGGGGAGGGGGGAGGGGGGGCGGCAGGGGGACGGGGGGACGGGAGTGTAGGAGAGGCACAGAGAGGGAGAGGCAGGCACAGTCTTTGTGGGGGGGTGGGGGCATGGGGTGTTTAGGGCGATGGCCTGGGCTTGGGGTGCTGGCAGGTGTCCCGGTCACACTGAATCAGGCATGATGATGGCACTGACTCACTATGGAAGGAGGGGGAAAGGGGGGGGGTGGAAAATAAGATTATAAGTACTTATGAATATGCTCATCCAGTGTACTTTCAACCCGAGTAAATGTTATTAGTGAAATTATCTAAAGTAAATGTGCCTTTCAAGCAGTACATCCCAACAGTGATTTTTTCTTCTTTTTTTTTTTTTGGTAGCCCACTGTAATAACAGAAAGGTTCATAAATAAAACGGACAGCTCACTCACTTTCGATTTCTCTTGTTGGGGAACTACTCCCCACGTTTTTATTATCCAAGAGGTGGTATTCCTAAAAATTTTCACTGCCAAATAACTCCCTGGGAATTGCATATTGCAGTCAGTAGTGGGATAGTCATTGCATTTGCCATTCAAACGAAGGATACTGAAGTTGTTCACCCAGACACGCTGAAATGCACAGAAAAAAATACGCATACAGCCAGGCTACTTCAGCTGTCAGAGCTGCCACTATTAAAGATTACAAGTCACATGCAGCACAGATAACACCGTCTACTTCCATAATTACAACCTGATATACAAGCAAAATATATAATCTAACTTAGCTATGCATTAGTTACAGCAGAACCACTAGCCTCCTAGCTACAGGTGCTTACAACTGCTATTGGCAAGTTACTTAACCTGACACCTGCGGGGGCTAGCTACGCTAGTCTGGAACCTAAAACATTGTTATGCTAGTCAGGTGTAGAGACTATTAGAAAGCATACCATATAGCGGGAACCGGGCCAAATTTCCCGACATGTAGACGTGTAAGAAGATCTGTTTTCCCTCTTTCCAGCTTGTTTCTTTTCTTTATTCCGATCTCTTTCCCACCTCCGGGTTTCTGACTCTCTTTCCCTTCTTCCAAGTTCTCCTGGGATCTGGTGCGAAAAAAAAGTGTTTTTCAATTGTCTTTTGCGCGTTCAGAAAGTAGGAAGCTAGCTAGCCAGAGTTAACTAGCTAGCCATCCCCTTTGCCGTTTAATTATTTCCACACATGCTCTCCTCTGTGTATGATCACTATTTAGACCAAGTGCATTTGCAAACAAAGCGAGCAGATCGGATCAATACAAGTCCCGCCGGACACGTAAGTGTGAGTGCGCGTTTGACTAGGAAAGCGAAACACCCATAGCGCCGTATTCGTGCGTAGTTCGACGTCTTGTTGTGTTGATGTCAAAATGTGGAGAGGAGCCTGCGAGGTTGCCAGATTGAAAGTAACTCCCCGGTTTATTTGCAAAAATATTTGACTGTGAACTTTTGACCAGTTACAGTTTGCCATTCACGATGAAACACATTGTCATATGCCAACATATAGGCCTAACTTACTTTTGTGCACTTAGTGCACGCTCTTGCTGGTCCTCTCGATTTACATTCAGTCAATTAAATCCAAGTCCAGAAAACACATTTTGTCATCACAAATCTTGGACCTGTTGCATTTTCTTTGATATTGTATTACTGGGGAAGGGTATTTTGGTTTTCTAATGTAATTTATCAGAACAAAAATAAAAATATATTTGGATAAAATGGTATTGTATATGGGAATCATCTCACGCACTTGATGCGAAATCTTTCTTTAAAATATGAATGTACAATATCCATTTACGCATAATCTGTACATTTTGATGAATGGCTTTCCACCACTGAAAATATGCATTTCAATATACCATGTCAACTGTACAGCTGTCAGTCTATATGCGATTATTAGCATGTATAATAGAAATTATAACCCTAAATAGTAAATTATACTTCCAGGATATCCACAGGAATAAATTAAGTGAAGAATGTAAAATGGGTGGTTGGTGGCATGGAATTTGCGGTTTCTCTGTCAAATGTGTATTTTAATCAGATTTGGCAACCGCAATAAAGAAAGGGAACAAGACAAAATTGATTCAATATGCCCAACTCCAAGCAATTGCATTGATTTTGGATCATTGAGCATTTTCAGACTGCATTGCCTGACTCTTGATTCTTTGAGTTACAAGGTCATTTAATGCCTTTCTCTTGTTTTTGTCTAGTATGTATGTTTGGATTCCAGCTGTACCAACATAAACTACCGTCGTGCTTACATTTATTTTGCCAAGAGAGTGTTATAATTGTGTTTTAACGTTTATTGTAACATTATGCTATTAATTACAACATTAATATAGCTTTAAATATCTAATATCTAACAACTTGTATTTTCTAGAACTGCACAATAAAATCTTCTGGAAGATAAAAATGTTGATGTTGTGCGTGTGATGTGCTTGTTGCAGTGCAAAAATAATTTGTAAAAAAATATTGGAAATATTTTTTGCGACATACTCGTGCTATTTTTCAGGTAGTTACATTACGGATTTTAAAAATAAATAAATACTTATTTAATTGCCTGTTAATTTCATAATTTATTTATGGAATATTTGACTTAAATGTCCATTAAAATGTATACTTAATTGTTGGGCACAAGCAAGGCGCAAACATAATACGGGAAATAGCTTAGAATAAGTGTTCTGTACAGTTAGCTTTTTGGCCAGTGGACGCCACCATACAGAACTCTCGGGATCCGGAAGCAATGCCACGGGACAGGAATTAAAAGTGATATAAACAAACCAAACTCATCGTTCAGAGGCAGCAAGCTAACGTTTGGTCTGTCTGCCAATGCACTATTACCTTTGGATTTGTGACAGTTGTAAGATCGACAATTTCGAGAGGAGAAATGTGAGTATATGATGTCGATTTGTAAGCAATTTTAGCCGAACTAAATAATGTTACGTTAGTCTAGCTAGGTGGCTGTAAATTCACGAGCTAGCATAGAAGCTACCCACATTAAGTTAACTAACAGTAGCTAGATGGAAATATTCGGAAGTAAAACTGTTCTGTTGAGATGGCGGCGGCTCGTTAACAGTAATGGTGACATTTTTTCAAACCAATTACCCGTTTGCGAGCCAGCTATCGCACGTTTTTCGATTGGTCTAGATAGAATAGTCGATGTTTTACGAAACAACCTCAATCAAACTTTACTAAAGTGCGACATTAGCTAACGCTTGATATCTTCTTATTGCTGCCTGTCACTTAAAACGCTAAGCAAGCAAACAAGTTAGTGTTTTTTTTTACTCCGATAAAGACGTCTAAGCGTCAGTCCTACCCTGTTCAATAAAACAGTGTCCTTTGCCCGGAATAACGCGTGCTCCAGTGTTCGTTATTTTGGGCAATGAGTTTTTATTTTTAACAAGTTGGCTTGTTTGCTAGGAGGGAAATCTAATTGATTCAGGTAATCAGTTGCACCTCAGTTCAGTGATTAAAATATCATACTAGAGTATTACCATCATGTTTTAAATTCAACCACGAACATTAAGTCACCGAAATATTCACTCAATCCAGGGGGAAAAAATAAGGGAGAAACTTCAGAAGGCCATAACTAGGCCGAATCAGTCACGCCAAAAATCGCATGTTAAGGGAGACGCCGGCGAGGCTGGTTTTGCTTTCACGAAGCAGGACTACTAAATCAGATGGATAACTGCGCCGAGTAAAACCCAGAACAACTGCACTCCGTGTCCCAGATGTGGGAGGGTTCCGGGTTTTACTCAGTGCAGTTGCGTAGCTAACTGCTTCGTGAAATACCATCTATTGTTACAGCAAAACCAGATCCGACGGCGTCTCTCTTATAATGCAATTGTTACAGTTTGCCAAATCAAGAGCATATGTAAACTCGGCAGCTTGATGAATGCCATGACGCAGCAAGTCCATAAAAAAGGAAATTGTGTAACTCCAAGCAGTGTTACGCAGTACTTGTGAATAATTTGTACAATTTTGGCGCCCACGTTATGAAAATATTATGCATAGGTTTTTATTAAGTACTACAGGGACGAGTCTTGACACTATTCCTAGCTATGCATGGCATGAAGAATAAAAATCCTTTGTTCACATTGTGCCTATTGTAAAAAAAAATTACATAAAAAGGTAACCACATTTTTTTAACTGATCAAATTAGGTGAATCAATAGGCTCCTAATTAGGTTGTTCAATGTGCCTCGGTTCATTCATAATCTTTTCCTTGAACTTATTAACACTTTTGAGGCTTGAGGTTGGAAACCACTGGTAGGCTACACCATTGTAGTGATGGGAGAATTGGGCATCATGACGTTTTGCAGAGTGGAATATTCTAGAATGTCATAAGTCTCATATTTCTGAAATCTTTGCATCAAGTCTGTAAAGCGTGGTACAACGGGTTAGGAACTGGTCTTGTAACTTAAATGTCACAGGTTTGATTCCCTGGTAGGACACTGCCGTTGTACCCTTGAGCAAGGCACTAAACCTGCATTGCTTCGGTATATATCCAGCTGTGTAATTGAATGCAATGTAAATGCTACAGTAAAAAGTTGTGCAAGTCGCTCTGGATAAGAGCGTCTGCTAAATGCCTGCAGTGTAATGTAATGTAAACCGTCTGCATTGCGACTCTGTTTCAGTGCGACTGCTTGTTCTGGGTCGCCTTGGCAACATAACCGGTCGGTGAGCCGGACACCCGGAGCGTCCCTCATGTCCCGGAAGCAGTCGGGAAAGCTGGTGCGGGGGAACAGGAAGTACGATGCGGAGAGGAAGCGCGACGAGAGGGCGGTGCGCCGGGCCATAGCGAAGGACCGGAAGAACCGCCCCCAGGGGGACGACGAGGGGGCGGAGTTCATCAGCTTCACCAATCAGCTGCAAGCGCTTGGGCTTAAACTGAGAGAGGTGCCTGGAGATGGGTAAGAGACGATGGATATGTGCGTCCCATAACGTGCAGCAGGGCCCTTTGGCCCTGGTCCTGGGAAGCTATGGGGTCTGCGGGAATTTGTTTTAACATCAGCAAACGGGTCATGCCCAAGAAACTTTGGTGAGGTATGTAATTAACCATTTCACTGAGCTATTCAGTACTGAGTAAAAATTGAACGTCGCAGACACAGCGGCTTTGCAGGAGCAGGGTTTGGGAACCCCCTGGTATACATTACCTGTGAGCAACTTTACACTTTTTTAAAGTGATGAATATGTCCTCTCTGACCTTTGACCTCTGACCCCTTCCAGGAACTGCTTGTTCCGTGCCCTGGGCGACCAGCTGGAGGGCCACTCCCGGGGACACCTGCGGTTGCGGCAGGAGACGGTGCAGTACATGCAGGCGCACCGGCACGACTTCGAGCCCTTCGTGGAAGACGATGTGCCTTTCACGCAGCACCGTGAGCACAAGGGGGCTGTGCGTGTGTGGGTGGGGAGGGAGGGAAGGAGGGAGGGAGGAGAGCGATGGAGGGGTAAAAAGGATGAAAGGATGGAGGTGGAGCGGCAGACGTTTAGGCCGTGTCCGAAAAGGCGCACTTGCCTACTGCTGAGTATGCAAGAACTTACACACAAGTTGTATACAAACTTGTATACTCAGTAGCAGGAAAGTATACTTATTTGGACGTGGCCTTAGAGTGACTGAGTGATGTGGAGAGAGGGAGAGGGAGAGGGAGATTGTTGAGGGATGAGGTCAGCGGGAAAGTAGCGTGACATTTGAGATTTTTTGCTCTGCTTGCTCAATTTCAATTTTTTTCGGTTTCTTCCTGTCAGTGGCAAACCTCTCTCAGCCGGGCACGTTCGCAGGAAATGATGCAATCGTGGCGTTTGCTCGTAGCCAGCAGCTGCGCGTGGTCATCCACCAGCTCAACGCTCCTCTGTGGGAGGTGGTACCATTTTTTATAATTTTTTAGTTCATTTAAAAAAAAAAAAAAATTTTGCTTTTCAGCCATTTCTGTCAAATCTTATTTTGGTAATTTTGTCAACGCAAATATGAAGCACCATAATTAATATTTAATATGCCTATTGTATTCCCCTTTCTTAATTCTCGTATACAAAAACTTTAGAAAACATTCTGACCTAATATCAAAGCAGTGTATTTTAATAGACAGAAAATTAATTGGAAAATCATTGATATAAATGCCCTTGGTTGTTTATATTTACATCATTGTGATTCTTTCTCATCCATTTCTTTGTCTATCTCACAGATAAATGGCTCGGAGAAGCCAGTCTGTAGAGAGCTTCACATTGCCTATCGCTATGGCGATCATTATGACAGCGTTCGGCCAGTCGGAGACAACTCTGAGAGTCCCACCCAGCTGCGTATCGAGGTCTGGATCTTCTTACCAAGTGCAGCTTGGGAATATTTTTTCTTTCTAAAACCAGAAAGTTATTTCAGATTGGCTCTCCATTGCTTAAAATAAGCAATAAAGTGGTTGTGGTTTTTCTAAGTCTTGTTTCCACCCCGTTAAATTCTGCAGACCCTTAATCGTTCAAGAGGGCAGGGTGAGTCGGGGGGGCGTCAGGGTGACAGGAAAAATGTCCCCCCCTGCCCCCTCCCGGAGGAGGATGACCTCATCCTACACTGCCTGGAGCCCCACAGCCCTGCTGGTGAGTCTGCCTGCCGGTGTTCAGGACTTTGTGCTTCCCTGTACGCCCTGACCCAGCCAGAGGAGGATGCCCCCCCCCCCAAGTCTGGTTCCTCCCAATGTTTGTTCCCATCTGACCCCCCCCCCCCCCAGGGAGTTTTTCCTTGGCATGGTCGCTCTAGGCTTGCTCTTGTGCAGGGCTGCCGAACCCTGTTTCTGGAGATCTACCATCCTGTAGGTTTTCATTTCAACCCTAATTTGGCACGCCTGGTTCTATTCATTGGCAGCCCAATGAGCTCTCTAGCCGTTGAGTGGGGTGTGATTTTGTTGGGGTTGGAGTGAAAACCTAAAGGACGGTAGATCTCTGGGAACAGGGTTGGGCAGCCCTGCTCTAGCTGTTGAATGAGATGTGCTTTGTTAGAGTTGGAGTGAAAACCTGCATGACTGTTGATCTCCAGGAACAGGGTAGGGCAGCCCTGCTCTTGTGGGGCGTTCATGCCAGGGTCCAGTGTAATGCAACATGGGACAAATGTTTGGTAAAATGCGCTTGTGCAAATACGTTTGATTTGATTGGTCTCCCTCAGGCCAAGGAGAGAGCTGCTGTCAGCTCGATGGTGCCTCCCCCCATTCTGCCTCTGAGGAGCTGGATCCCGTGCTGTCAGTCACAGCGTGCCCCGCCCAGTGGGAGGAGTCCGAAACGTGCCCCTCTCTCCCTGTCTCACTGACAGAGTGTAGTGACTCAAAATCGTCTGAAGAGGGCGTAGTTTCCCAAAGACCCAAGGTACGTAATTCAGCCTGATTCAGGCTAATTCAGTTCTTTCTGAACCTGGATTTTCCACCACTGTTCCGTTTCATTCCTTAGTCCAGACTCCTGTCTTAAGTGGGCCTTTCTGGTTTTATTAGATATGAAGCACCTCATGGACCAGGGGTGGCCAACCCCAGGTCCTGGGGAGCCGCAGGGTCTGCTGGTTTTTGGCTTCACCTTAAATACAACAACTACTCAGACCAAAGAATCCAGGTGATGCAAGTTAACCTTGTAATCAACTGCTTTAATTGATCAATTAAGTCCAGAGTAAAAACCAAAACCAGCAGACTCTGTGGCTCTCTGGGACCAGGGTTGGCCACCCTTGTCATGGTCCTAGCTTGTAACTAACTCACTCACTCACTCACTCATGTTTCATAGGCTGAATATTCTCCACAAGGGGGTGCTATTGGCACTCCTGGTGCTTCGCTTCAATGACGCCATGTGTCCTAGTTAATGGGACTTATTTTCTGTAAAAACAAGGGGGAATTTCTCTCACTCGCTGTCCCTCTCTTCTTTCTTCCCCCCCACAGATATCAAACAGACAGAGGAAGGAGCACCAGCGCCTGGAGAAGAAGAGGAGGCAGGAGGAGAGGCACAGACAGAAGGTTCTGCAGAGCCGGGCTCCGCAGGACCAGAATCAGAACCTCTCGGAACCCGTGACTCTGGTACCGGCGCTCAGCACACTGAGCATCTAGAACACGCTCCACTGGCCTTGACCGGACTTGACCGGCCTTAACCAGACTTGACCGGGCTGAATCAGATGCTCAGCCCACAGCATCAGGAGTGGTTCTGCCACACTCCTTGCACCTAATCCTAAGAATATTTCCCATGTCTCATGAATCTCTTTTTTGTTTGTGTTACGGGCGCCCGTCTGTGGGCGCGGCTGCTTTGGCAGAGTGCGCATTGCAGAGGTGATGCGCGTAGAACGCGGTTTCCCTTCTACAGAGATATGGTTTTGAGTGATCAGTGCAGTCGGTTAGTTACACACACACACACACACACACACGCAGACACACAACACACACCCTCTACATTTTCTCTGTGCGGATTAAGCTTTCAGTTGCTTTCAGTTGACACATACCCCGAGCGTGTAAATCAGTGTAAAAAAAAAAGACCACAAATGGACTATTTTGGCAGTTTAAATGACAATGACGGCACATTACTTACGCGTGTGCTGTCAGTTTTCAAAGTTAAGTAGTTCCTGCTTTGGAACGGTCTGTTGCATTGTCTGTGCTTTTCGAGAGAGCACAGGCAGCTGGTTCTTCTGCCATGGTGTCCCCTGGCCGGGTTTAAAATGATCGAGGAAAGTAAAGACTCTAGTAAGATGCTGGAATGTAAAAATAAATGAATCGTCCGTTGCAGCTGTTGTCTATGTCAGTGCTGTGTTTTGTGGGAGTGATTTTGTTTGCCATTTTAATTCCCCAACAGATGCCCTTATCTGTATTCCAGAGCTGTTATTTACACCAGCGTGGTGTACAGTATTAACAAAACAAAACACAAATTCAGTTTTTTTTTAATGGTTTAGTTGTTTAAAGAGCTGCGTGACCTCATAAACTGGTACTTCCCATATTGATTTTCAGTTTTGCGTGCAGCGAGGCCAGTTGTGTTGATAAATAAATCTGAGCTAAGCTGGAGGGAAGCGGGAGACCGTCTGTGATCCCTTAATACCAAACAATAACAAAACAAAACAGTGTTCAAATTTACAATAACACAACAGTGTTCAGATTTACTGCTATAGCCTCAGCCTAAACATACATTTTCAGCAGGAGTACAGGAGCTCCAGTTAGCAGGCCAAAAACAGTCTGCCTTTAAAAGAGCAGGAGGATTTGAGCGATATAGCGCCTATATAGTGCCTTACTGGCTGTGGGCAAAGGGGAGGTTGTATAGCAGTTAACCTCAATCCTAGTCCACAGGCTTGTGTCGCAAAGGAGGTTTACTGAGTTAGCTGGCTAACTGCACTGAGCAAAACCCGGTGCATCACCCAAATCTGGAACACAAGCTTTTCTGGGTTTTACTCAGCGCAGTTATCCAGCTAACTCGGTAATCCCGGGGGGTGTTTCACGAAGCAGGATTGCCGAGTTAGCTGGCTAACTGCACCGAGTAAAACCCGGAACACGGACTGAAGTAAACAGAGCCATTCCGGGTTTTACTCACTGCCGATATCCAGCATACTCTGTAACCCTGCCCTGTG
This sequence comes from Anguilla anguilla, assembly GCF_013347855.1. NCBI lineage: Eukaryota > Metazoa > Chordata > Actinopteri > Anguilliformes > Anguillidae > Anguilla > Anguilla anguilla. The sequence goes on along the minus strand of NC_049211.1, from coordinate 5,789,125 downwards.
ATACAGGCCCTGGAGAGCTGCGGGGTCTGTTGGCTTCTGTTTTTTTCCCCTTGTGATCAGCAACCAGCATTTAGAGGTGTGAGATGGGGAGGTGAAAGGTAGCAGAGTAGCGGTTCATTTTGGGTACTCTGCACTGCGTTGGCCGTGGTGCCGTTCGGCGATTTATTTCCCCGCAAAAGCCCTCTTAGCTGCGTGCTTTCACAGCTGTCCTCTCTCAGGGTTTCGCATGGCAAGCCCTTGCCAGCTGGAGAAGCACTGCTGTGAAATCCTCGTGCGGTAATGCCAAAACCTGGGGAAGAGAGAACCTTGGAAGCTCAGGACATCCTGGCAGGAACGCTGCATTTTAAAAATTGTTCCAGAGTTTGGACAGTTCTTAGCCCAGCTACCTGAATTACCCAATGGAACGCACTGGAATGGGCTCCTCGGGTTTGATGTCAGCAGGGGGGAGGGAGGGCCAGAGAGAGCGACCCAGCCGGGACTGGGGGGTACACTGAGAACGTGACCCCAATTTCTGGGGCCCACTGGCAACAGCGTTACGGTTGGAAAGAGATGCCCTGGATCTTTGAGTCGGGCAGGCAGGTTCCTGTGGAGGGATGGCGGCAGGCGGAGCAGGAGACCCAGGTGAGTTTGCACCTGGTGGCTGTTTTTCTTTCTTTCCATTTCACTCTGAAACTTGTGCGGATAGCAGCCAGGGAGGTGGCTGATGAAGAGGAAGAGGTGGTGTGATGAAGGGATTCAGAATTCACAACAGAACTGATCATTAGCACACACAGTTAGTGGACGTATTTTTTTTAATCAGTAGGACACCCTGGCCTGCACTTTATTGTCATGTCAAAAAGTATCCAGCAGGAAAGCATTACAAGATGAGAATAATCTGCATTTAGAATGAGAAAGTAAAAACATTTTAAAACATACTTAAATTATTTATTTAGTGTTTATGCTTGCATTTATTTCTCCTTTCTGTTAGTGTCTGCAATTCTAATCAATATTTAAATTCATTTTTGTAATGGAGCGAAACCACGAATATGGTGTGGAACCTTAATTTAAAATACCACAGGGGGGCAGTAGAGTCTTTTTAAAAACTGATCTCAATCACAGCGTTTTCCATTGGAAATTCTGAAATGGATCCAGAGGACCCTATCCAAAAAAAATGGATGAGATTCCTTAAACTAAAGAGGGGTTTTGGGGAAACTTGAATCCTTACCTAGACCTGAATACACTTCGGCAATAGTTGAGCTACACCATTCTACCCTCACAAGATCACGTGTATTATTTCACGTAAACCATTGGAAGCATAGCCAACTTCATTGCAGGTCGAATGGACGTGATCTCTCGTCTGATTCTTCTTCAGTTCATCTGGGCTCCCGCGGTGGCAGTCGGCCTTCTGTTACTCACCAGGAGAAAGGCTCGGCTTGACGGGAGTGCCCGAGAGCTGATTGTTCCCTTAATATCACACGGACATACTGGTATGCTGTGAAAACCTGGAAAATAACTGAATGCTTTCTGCTTCGTCTACTCTGATGCTACTCCGTGCGCAACTCGTCTGGTGAAACTCTATTGCACATCCCCCATTGCATAAGCAGGACTAAAAATATGTTTCTCTTCTACCCCTATCCCTCGTATTCTAACACGTGACAGTACTTCTAACTTTAGGGAGCGACTGGGGCGTGTTTGTGTCTGTGCTTGTGCTTGTGCTTGTGAGTGTTTGTGTGTGTGCGTTTTTGTAGTTGGGTGTGTTCGAGTGTGAGTGCGTGCGTGTTGGTGTGTGTGTGTGTGTGCGCGTGCGTGTTTGTGCCTGTTTGTGTGTGCATGTGTTTGTAAGTGTGTTTGTGCTTGTGTGTGTGTTTGTGTGTGCGCGAGAGAGAGAGTGCGTGTGTGTGTGTGTGTGTGTGTGTGTGTAAGCATGCTTGGTGCAGCACCCTCCCTCATTGGATACAGGTAGCAGAGAGGCAGAGAGAGTGTTCTGTGGAGTGGGGGGGTTGTGTGTGTGGGGGGGGGGGGTAAGACTCATTGTCCCATTTCAGTGTTTCCCTGAGCCATCTCTACCCCTGCCCCTCCTCTCAGGGCCAGCTGAGGCTCCCGCGTGGGTCACGCTCGTCTGAGAAATCTGTCCCCCCGAGTCTCTGCATCTACGAGGGGAGGGAGGGAGGGAGGGAGGAGGGGGAGATGGAGGGAGGAGGGGGAGAGTGAGGGAGGGGGGGAGGAAGGGAGAGAGGGGGATGGGGGGGGAGGGGGGGAGAGAAAGATTAGATTTTTTTATTTTTATGTCCCATTTATTTAAACATTTGAAAAAATAGTATTCATAGAAACAAACAATAACCTCCAATCAAACCAGTGTTAACAGTGTTCCTAAAAGAAACTAAAAAGGGACAAAAGGCCAAAAAAAGACTTTAAAAGAAACAAATAAAGCTGCAATAAAATCAATACAGACCTATAAATCCATCAGAACACAGACCTCCAGTAAAACATTAATGATAAACGAGAGAGAGAATGAGCTATGCAAATACAAATGCACATAACTGCTCTAGACTCGCACATGCCGTCTAATTGCCTGCAACACGCCTTAAAGGAAGGCCAGATGCGAGTGCTTGTTTAGACATTCCCTGGGTGGATACAAATATGTTATTTATTTGCATGCCAGATTCAGTCGGCCCAGGCAACTTCGCTGGATGTTTACTGAAGTATACAGTATGCCTCATCTCAAGGGTGTCGTAGAAATAATACCCCACTTAGGAATCCAGCCTGCAGCTTTAAAGTTTGGATTCCAGTGCTGTTTTGGTGCACATCACCACCCACACACCACTATGGGAGCCATATGTTTGGATATATGGAGTGTGAGTGCATCGTAAGCCTTATGGTGCTTCATAAGCCTTATGAGTGCATAATAAGCCTTGTAAGTGCATCAGAAGCCTTATGAGTACATTATAAGCCTTATAAGTGTATCATAAGCATTATGTGTGCATCATAAGCCTAATAGCGCATCACAAGTATTATGAGTGCATCATAAACCTTATGAGTGCATCATAAGCCATATGAGTGCTTCATAAGCGCTATGAGTGTATTACAAGCCTTATGAGTGCACCGTAAGCCTTATAGTGCATCATAAGTCTTATAAGTGCATTGTAAACCTTATGAATGCATCGTAAGCCTTATAACTGCATTGCAAGCTTTATGAGTGCTTCATATCCTATGGGTGAATTGCAAACGTTATGAGTTCATCGGTAGCCTAATGGCGCATCGTAAGGCTTATGAGTGCATCGTAAGGCTTATGAGTGCATCGTAAGCCTTATGAGTGCATCATAAGCCGTAGGGGGGCATCGTAAGGCCGAATGGGTCTCTGATTTTGGGCTCTGATCTCACCTGAGTAGAAGCGAGCTGTGCAGCAGAGGCCCTCGCCACGGGCGGTCCTGTAGACGGGCGAGACGCAGACGCGGGTGCTGGAGGGCAGGCCGGTCAGCAGCGTGGAGAGGGCGCCGGGGGGCAGGTAGCGGGACGAGGGGGCGCTGGACGAGCCGCCGTCCCCCTCCCAGGTGACCCAGTAGCCCTTCAGCCCGCCGGCTTTCCCCTTCCACTGCACGCGCACCGAGTCGCTGCCCACCGTGTTGAGCTGCAGGTCCGCCAGAGCAGGCAGCTCTGAGGGGGGGGGGGGGGGGAGGGAGAGAGGGAGGGGGGGGGGGAGAGAGAGAGAGAGAGAGAGGGAGGGAGGGAGTGTGTGAGGAGAGAGAGAGAGAGAGAGAGAGGGGAGGGGGGGGAGGGGGGGAGGGGAGGGAGGGAGGGAGGGAGGGAGGGGGAAAGAGAGTGAGAGAGGTAGTGTGTGTGAGAGAATGTGCGGAGAGAGAGAGAGAGAGAGAGGGAGTGTGTGTGAGAGAATGTGAGGAGAGAGAGAAGAGAGAGAGGAGAGGAGAGAGAGGGGGAGAGAGAGAGTATAGTGTAGTTATAGGTGGTTTCATTTGGTAACATGAGCTCCTTGTGCAATATCGCAGTTCACGGATATTCAAGGACATTATATAAGTATTTAATATTTTATTATGATTATTTTTTTTAAAGATTTCACACGTTACGCAGAAAACGATGCTCACCCTCCTGCGTGCAGGCCCGGACGGACATCGCCCTCTCCTGGCCGGAGGTGTGAAAGGCGCTGACGGTGACGAGGTACTGCGTGTCGGGCTCCAGCTGGGTCAGCAGGGTGGAGTTGCGGTCGCGGCCGACGGTGGTGACGCGGACCTTCCCCGCCGGGATGGCGCCGTACTCGACCTGGTACCGCTGCACCGAGTCCGGCTGGAGCGGGCCCCAGCTGACCCGCACGCGGTCCAGGCCCGACTCGGACACGGTCACCACAGCTGGGCTCAGGACCTCTGGGGGGTTGGGGAATTGGGTGGAGCGCGTGGAAATATCGGGAGGAAATTGGGCAGTGTAGGAGGAGGGGAGGGTGGGGGTGGGGGTGGAGGGTGGAGAGGGATGGAAAATTAAGGAGGAATGGAGAAAGAACAGATGTGATTTTAGGAATTTGGAAAGAGTGAGAAATGAACTGGCAACTCCTGTTCCTGGAGATCCACTGCCGTGTAGGTCTTCTCTTTTGGCCCTAATTTTGCACGACTGATTATGCTAATTAGCAGCTCGACGAGATCTCTCTCTGTGGAATGACGTGAGCTTTGTTAGGGTTGGACTGAAAACCTACAGGAATCTGGCAGATCTCCAGGAGCGGCACTGGGCAGCCCTGCTGCTGTAAGACAGTGTTGAATACACACTGATGTATCGCACAGTACTACTTCCACCCCCCCCTGCTCACGCCCCCCCCCGCCGCCCCCGCCCCCTCTCTCACCGGACAGCGTGGTGAAGGAGACGGACAGGGGCTTCATACTTCCACCCCCCCGTGCTCCCGCCCCCCCCCTACCCCCCCCCCCCGCCCCCGCCCCGCCCCCCCTCTCACCGGACAGCGTGGTGAAGGAGACGGACAGGGGCTTCATACTTCCACCCCCCCCCCCCGCCCCCCGCCCCCGCCCCCCGCCCCCGCCCCCCCCCCCGCCCCCCCGCCCCCCGCCCCGCCCCCCCCTCTCACCGGACAGCGTGGTGAAGGACACGGACAGGGGCTTCACGTAGTCCAGGTTGGACTCGGGCGTCAGCGTGGCCCGGTACGCGGTGTCCGGCTTCAGGTCGTTGAGCGTGGCGAAGTTGGAGTCGCCGGGCCGGCTGAGCTTGCGCCACGGGCCGCCGCCGGTGCTGGTGCTGGTGCCGTCGCTGGGCCGCCCGTGATCGCCCCCCGCCCCCCCGCCGGTCCGGTCCGGCCCGAAGCGGATGTCGTAGTAGCCGGTGCCGGAGCTCAGGACCGGACGCCACTGCAGGACGGCGCTGCGGGAGGTGACGTCTCGAACCTGCAGCCGCTCCGCCCGAATTATCTCTGAGGAGAGAGGGAGGGAGGGAGAGTGTGAGAGTGTGAGGGGGAGAGGGAGAGAGGGAGGGGGAGAGTGTGAGAAGAGAGAGGGAGAGAGGGAGGGGAAGAGTGTGAGAAGAGGAGGAGAGAGGGGGAGGGGGAGAGGGAGATAGGGAGGGATAGAGGAAGGGGTAGAGTGTGAGGAGAAAGGGAAAGGTGGAGAGAGAGAGGGAGTGTGAGGAGGGAGAGGATAAAGGGAGGGGGAGAGAGGGAAAGAGAGAGTGAGAGTTAGAGGAAGAGAGTGTGAGGGGAGAGTGAGGGAGGGAGAAAGTGTGAGGAGAGAGAGAGAAAGAGAGAGAGGGATGGACAGACTAAGAAAAGAGGGAGAATAAGAGAGACAGATGGTGCGAGCGCGGAGCTAAGGAGAGGAGTAAGGAGTCCCCAGACAGACGCCTGGGCGGCAGCGCTACGTTAGCAACACCAGCAGTAAAAATCACTCGGAATAGAAGCTGCCGTCAGAAGATGCTCCTTCTGACAAATGTCAGCCTCATAAGGGATCCTCCTCTGGAGCACTCCCGCTTTCTCTTCCTGCTTTACGGAACCGATGACGCAGTCGGGAAGTCGGAAGCAAGCACGGCAGTTTTCCCCGCCATTGATTTCATTCGACTGCTTTTGTCACATGGATTTAACATCCCCGAAAAATGTTTTGTTTTTTTTTTCTGTCCAGGCTTGATTTTTCTTTTCCCTTGCACATAAGCGTCAACAGTGTATGTGTGTGAGTGTGTCTGTGTGTGTGTGTGTGTGTGTGTGTGTATGTGTGTGTGTGAGAGCGAGAGAGAGAGAGAGAAAGAAAAAGAGTGTGTTTGCATGTTTGTGCACACGTGTGAGTGTGTCTGCATTAATCATTTTATGTATATAGTATATATGTCCTTATGCATATAATAACTGGTGTGTGTGTGTGTGTGTGTGTGTGTGTGTGTGTGCGCGTCACGCGTTACCCAATCCTTGGCCAGAGAAATGCCCTCTATAAATACCCATGACTGGCATCCCGGGGGCCATAGGCTGGGCGGCGAGGGGTACGGGGGGTGGGGGGGGGGGGGGTGGTTTGTGGGGGTTACTGGGGGGTGGCTGGAGATAGTGGGGAGTGGCTGGGGGGGTAAATTTCTTTATTAATAGACCCCCCCCCCCCCACCTCTCATTTCGGCGTCTTCCCGCCTGTCTGCCCGTTTCCTCCTGAATCACCCCGTCCCGTCTGTTGCTAGCCTCCCGTGCCAGGACAGTCCCGTAACGTATAGCAGTGCCCCGGGTTCGGGAAGTATAGCAGGAACCCCAGTGTACTGTGTCAGAAGTACACTATTAATACAGTCTGGAATTACCCTCCCCTGCTCCACTTCCACCAGGCTCTTCCTCCATAAGTCTCTCTCTCTCGGTCTCTATCTCTCTCTCTCACACACACACACACACACACACACACACACAGCTTGCGTTCCATATGTCAGAGATGCTTTCTGATGGCTTTATAGGTCTGTATTGGTTCTATTGCAGCTTTATTTGTTTCTTTTTAAAATCTTTCTTGGCCTTTTGTCCATTTTTAGTTTCTTTTAGGGACACTGTTAACATTGTTGGATTGAAGGTTATTGTTTTTTTGCCACAAATACTTTTTTGCAACGTTTAAATGTGACATATAAAAAAAAAATCTTCTCTCTCGCTCACTCTCGCTCTCGCTCTCTCTCTCGCACATGCAGCTTGTGTTCCATATGTCCGTTTATGCCCCGCATCTCAAAGATTATGGGAATTATTTAAACGGCCCATCTGCAGAGGTTCAGTCTCAGTGACTCGGTATGAGCTCAGTATGCCAGCGTTGCACACAGCAGCGGCCTCTGTGTGTTTAGTGGGTGTTCAAGAGAGAGATCCAAACTCTGATCTCTCTCTCTCTCTGATCTCTCTCTCTCTCTCTTTCCCCCCTAATATAACAAATATATATGAGACCAAGAGATCTAGGCTCTGATCTATATCTCTCTGTGTCAATCTCTGTCTCTCTCACTTTCTTTTGCTCTCTCCCTCTCTCTCTCTTTGCAATATTACACATATGGATAAGACAGAGATGAGAATTTGAGTCTTTGGGGAAAGTTGAAGTTAGCCTGCCTTAGTTTTATACCCAATCCATTCACTTTATAACTACACATTCTGAACAAGAGAACTGCACACATTATGTGATCTCTCTTCCTCCATCCCTCCATCCCTCTCTCCCTCTCTCTTGCTCTTTTTTTCATTTCTGATCTTGGTTTTTTTTTTTTTTTAGTGTATGGTTTTTGGGTTTATTTTGTTCTTTGTATTAAAAGACCAGTCATGTTTTATTATAGTGCCACAATAAAGGTGGGTTAAAAAAACTCTCTCCCTCTTTCTTTCTTTCTCTCCCTCCCTCTCTCCCTCTCATGAGTCTAAAAGTTATATTCCACTTTGTTTTTTTTGTACTCCTTCCTCTCGTGCTCCATTCACTCACCGATGATGGCGTCCCTCAGGTCGTTGGCGATGATGTTTATGTCATCGATGTCCACGAAGTACAGGTGGCTGTCGACGGGCGGGGTGACCACCTTCCGTAGCACCTGGTAGTTCCCGTGTCCCGTGGAGACCGTCAGCACGGCCACGCCCTCCTCCCGCAGCTCCGCCATTGGTCCCTCCACGGCGCCAGGCTGCATGCCGTCCGTCAGCCACACCAGCACCCGGGGCAGCCCCGCCCTGGCCCCGCCCTCCCCTCCCTCCCGCAGGACCTGCTCCTGGGCCAGCTTCAGGGCCGCTTCCGTGTTGGTGTCGCCCTGGATCTGAGTGGTGCGCTGCAGCGCCTCCTGCAGGCCGCGCTGGGTACTGTGCGCCCGGAAGCCGAACTCCAGGTGGGGCCTGGTGCCCACCTGCAGCAGCGCCACGCGCACCTGGTCGGGCCCCAGGGCGAAGGGCCGCAGGAGCTCCGACAGGAAGCCGAGCGTCCGCGCGAACTCGTAGGAGGAGATGCTGCCCGACGAGTCCAGCAGGAACAGGACGTCCCCCTCGCAGCAGTTCCACGCTGAGACGGAGACAGGAAGGGACCGTGGGGGGGGGGAGGACAAGAGGAAAGGACAGAGAAAGGACACGGAGCGTATGGTAAGTAAACAGGAAAAAGGATGCGGGAACTTTTAACCCTGAGCATGAGGGATGATGCCGGAGGAGACAGGGACACGCAGTATGTCCTGTGCCCCTTCCACACGGCATGTGCCTGCTCTAAATAGTTCATTGCTCCTGCTGCTGCTTGACCAGAACAGTGACTCGTGTGGCTAGCTGCCGCCGCTAGCGAAAGAACGGTGAGAGGTTCTGTGGGCTTTATGGGGGGAGTGTGTTGTGATAACGGTGAGACGAGCGAATCCGCAGACGCCCACGAACACGCGCGCCACCATCCACTCAGATCTGCGCTGACAGCCCTGCCATCATACTTTCCTTCAGTATTTATCCAGCTCTTTCTCCGTTCCTCTCATCTTTCCAGAAATCTCTCCCTAACCCTTCCTCCCTCCCACCCTCTCTCTCTTTCTCTCTCTCTCTCTCTCTCTGACACACACACACGCAAACATAGATATTTTCTCTCTCTCTCTCTCTCTCCACCTCCACCTCCACCTCCTTGGAACGCTGCTGCACAGTCATTAAAGTTCAATGGGCCGGGAAGTGAGGGAGGGAGAAAGAAAGAGAGCGCACAGGAGAAGGAGAGGTTTTTTGAAAAATAAGAAACGAGGGAAGGAGAAAAGAGGTGCTTGGAGGAAGAAAAAAAAAGAGGTGCTTGGAGAAAGGCCGAGCCAGAAACGATGCAGCAATAATAATGAAGAGAGACGAACGGGGATGAGGTGGGGGGGGGAGGGGGTGCGGGAGCGTACGGAGCGAAGCTTCAATCATAATGTTTACGCGACCTGAGTGAAGTGTTATTAAACACAAACTCCCAAGCTCCCTGGCACAGAGGACCCTCGGAGCGGGTCTGGAAATAAACAACAGATGACGAGATGGTAGACTGCAGGAGCTGGAGAGGACGGCGAGTGCTACTGGTCATGGGGGGGCGGGGGGGGGGGGGGGGGGTTAGAGAGGAGAGGAGAGGAGAGAAAAAAGGGTGAGGGTAGGTATGCGCCAGTGGTAGAGAAGGAATGTAAAAGTGTTCCCTCTCTGCATTCCGGACTGAGAGCATGTGTGTGTGTATGTATGTGTGCATTTCTGTGTATGTGTATGGCGTGGGTACGGACGCATATATGTGTGTGTGTGTGTGTGTGTGTGTGTGTGTGGGCTACAGCCTCAGGTATAATGGGCAGTAAAAAACAATGGAGTGTGAAAGAGAGGAACTTGTTGTCATCACAGGACATAGGACAGCAGTGAGGGGCTCACTGGCACTGACATCACAGGACTGAGGACAGGAGTAAGGGGTTCCCTGTCAGTGACATCACAGGACTGAGGACAGGTAGCCCGCACACACACATGCACCCACGCCATACACATACACAGAAATGCGCACATACATGCACACACACACACACACACACATATACACACACACACACTCACTCTCTCTCTTTGTCTGCCTCTCTGGACCCTGACCTGGGGAGGGCGGGTATCCTTGCTTTAACTGTCCCTCTGCCCTGTTTGTTCCCATTTTCCACAGACTCTGCGTGTCTGTCTGCCTCCCACTAAACAAACATGTCTGGCCCTTCATGTGTCTGTTTCACTGTCTGCTGGGCTCTCTACCTCCACACACAGATTTATATACATCAGTGTCCACCTCACTGTCTGTCTATCTGAGTCTACTTTATCTCTATTTCAACCTCGGTAGCATCAAAGCACCCAGCTCAAGTGAAGCAGTAAAAACTCTAAAGGAAAACATTTCGATCGGGCTTGGGCGGAGCTTCAGGTTTATGTCAAGGGGCAGCGGTGTCCCTCTTGGCTCCCATCCAGGGGCGGGGCCATTGGGTTCAGAGGGAGTTTCAAAATAGGAGGGAGATAAGAGGCTCAGAGAGATCTCTCAAGATCTGCATCAGATCTGCACATGAGCTGCCTGCTTGTCTCTACCATATGTGGTTGCATGGGCCTGCGCTACGCACGCACACACACACAAACACACATACACACATATGCACGCACGCACACACACAAACACACACACACACATACACACATATGCACGCACGCACGCACACACACAAACACACACACACACACATACACACATACACACATATGCACGCACGCACACACACAAACACACACACACACACATACACACATATGCACGCACGCACACACACAAACACACACACACACATGCACACACGCACACACTCAAACACACACATAAACATGCGCACACACACACACACGCACATGTGCACACACACACATACACACACATACACATACACACACACACACACATGCACGCACGCACACACACAAACACACACACACACACATACACACATGCGCACACGCACACACTCAAACACACACATAAACATGCGCGCACACACGCACATGTGCACACACACACACACACACATGCGTGCACACACACACACGCACACACACACACACGCACATGTGCACACACACACACACACGTGCGTGCACACACACACGCACACACTCACACAAACACACACGCACATGTGCACACACACACGTGCGTGCACACACACACGCACACACACACACACACGTGCGTGCACACACACACGCACACACTCACACACACACACACACACACACACATCCCGCTGATGCTTTACGATGCTTCGGCTGCTGATCAGCAGGTGTGTCCCGTCACACCAGATGGGTTCCAGAACTTCAGAGAACAAAAACAAGATGTTCGACTTTGCTCAGGTCAGCCTCAGATATGCCCAATATGCAGATGCTCTCATATCCTGGAGTTCACTGTAGCCTCTGCTTACAGACATGTCCACCCCACCCCAAAACAGGAAATCCCACTTTAGAATTATGCTGTGCTCCATATTATTACAGTGCTCACACAATAGAAAATATGATCATATAATACTGGGCATGCTTCAGTTGACCTAAAAAACTAACCACTGCTCTCCTTCTAAATAACTTGGCTGGACACCCCGCATAATATCCCCACAAAGAGTGGATAATTCCTTACATGGCAACCACCATCCAGAGGCTTTGTGTACACATAAAACAAATTACCAAGAAAGGCATTAGGACTGTTTTTTAATTATTATATTTTTTTATATTTTTTTATGGCACAAGACAAAACCCAACCAGAGAAGCCATCAAGATGTACCACTGATGACATGATGCAGTACTTTGGAAACCACAATGGTGACAATTAAATAAGCTTTGTTGTGATATGCTAATGTGTATATTTTAGAAGAGAAATATTTATATTGTTTCAAATATAACTGCCACTAATATAATGATATAAAAAAGGAGTTTGACCATGACAACAAGGACCTTGGGTTGGCACAAATTGTACAGCCAACACCAGCTTGCTGCAGGTATCTCAGAAAAAGTTTAGGACACCTGAAATCATACGAAGGTAATAATAATGATGATTTTGATCAGTTATTAATATTATCAATATGACATGAACATCTTTTATTTATATTTTTTAAATCCCTTTTCAAGGATCTCAATGCTGTTTATAAAGAATGGGGGGGGGGGGGGGGGGCAGGAGGATCTCATGCACAACAGCCACCAATGAGTAGCACCTTTATTGGGAACCTTTACATTGGTCACAGACCTTGGCAGTCAAGTGTACTGTACGTGCCACTTTTCAATAAAACCTGAGCCCGGCTGCTTGCACACAGGATACGGCCACGGGACTCTGGTCCTGGGCTTCCCCCCTCGTTTGACTCTGCGCCAGAGTTTCAGTTTCCTGCGCACTGATACTGTCCTGCGCTGGGAAATAAGCTAATGACGTGGTGAGCTTCAGGCTGTCTCAGGACTGTGTGCGGTCTTGCATATTTGTGTCATTTGGAACCTTCCTACTACCTTCATTGGTCTACAGCAGACCCGGGTCAACTACGTATTTGTCTTGGATTCAAATACTTTTCTGTGCTCTATTGATCTTGCCTGGTGTCAATTGAGCCTGTCAATGAGGCGGGGTTTGCACTTTTTGAGAGTATTTCATTGGTTCCACCAGACAAGATCAGTAAAGCGCAGAAAGGTATTTGAATCCAAAACAAATACGTATTTCACCCAGGTCTGGTCTGAAGGCAGCCCTAATTCTGGAAGTGACGTGGTCATTAATATTTTCTTCGTGATTCTGTGTAATTTTACATTTCTGAGAAGTGTTGCGATTGCGGTCAACCTCAAATTATGACCGACTTTCTTAATTTGAATTTGCCACAGCAACCGCCAACCTTGGCTCACCTAATGTTGACCTTATGCGGAACTGAACATTTCACCAGCCCTACCTATGCTTAATATAAAACTATATCCCCTAACCCTAATAATACTACATTCTCTATTTCTTACACCTACTATGACAGGTAACTTGTTGTAAAGTTACTATGTTGTAAAATTATGTATTGACTATAATCATCATTCGTGACCCTGCTGGCACTGTTCATTGCCCAAACCTTTCTGAATAGACTTATGTAAGTTGCTCTGGATAAATACCAAAAAATATCAATGTCAAAATGAACCCTTTTCATGAGCAAATCTAAATTAGTGCCACTACTGATGTTTTAAGCCTTCTTAGATATTAAAGACGCATGTAGAAGGGTTACTATTGCTTTTAAGGAGAACCTGAAAACCAGACACTTCTTGATTAAACTGGGGTCTTGATTAAACTAGTCTTGAGGTGTCTGAAGTGGTGGTATTTCCAGTTTTTACCATACAGAGGTTTCTGAACCAGTCAAACACAGTATCACCAGGTGTTTGAGAGAGTTCCATGATCCATAACGATATATTGTTGATGCATTGATCAGCAATAAAACGAGACTATCAGAGGGAAAGTGACAACTTCCAACTTCCCATCCTTACATAACAGCACCACACAGTCTCAGCCTCTTTAAAATCAACCATAGCTGCAAGCAGTATTTAAACAACAGCAAAAACAACACTAATAATAATAATAATAATAATAATAATAATAATAATATACAAACATTAATATTTATTATTATTATTATTATTATTATGGTTTATTTTAAAGAGGCTATTATTATCTGTAGCTTTAGTCTATTTTGCATTTTTCCTCTCTGAATTCTGATGGACTTCGTGAGTGTGCTGGCCTGCGCTATTTCCACCTCTGCTGAGCGGCCAGCGGACTGGAGCAATAGTGTACACTGTGTATTTTAGTCTCCCACCCCTAGACCGCCCCCCGGTCGCGGCTTACCTGTGTCAGATTCGGCGTCTTGGGTGTCGGTCAGCCGTAGAAGGACAATGACCAGCGCGCAGGTGAGTGAAATTCGGCGCTCCATGTAAGTCGCGGTACTCATCCAACTACTCAGTTAAAGGAAATGCGATTTAAAAAAGCGTGACACACGAAGAGCGCCTCCTCTCATTGCCCGATACTCCGCTTCAGCGAAGTCTCCCCCCCTCACATTCCCGGGATCCTCGTCTTCGTCTCGCAGAATTATTACCGATTTTCTATTTTTTTATTTCAGTCAAAATCCAAAATGTAAATCCTCGTGGTTTTCCTTCGGTTTCCAGTTTCCTCCCTCGGCTACTTTCTTTTCCTCTCACCATTCAATCACGCAGTCCAAAAACACCTGTACCGTTGTGAACTCTCTCTCTCTCTTTCCAACTTAACGTCCTGTTGAACAAAAACAGTCAGATTTTTGTGAAGTTGACTATTGCCTTTATGGACAAAGTAATAAAATAATCTCAGCGCTTCTCTGACACTGCTCTCGTGCTGTTTCCACCCTTTCCAATCCGTGCTCCCTCCTCTCTTCTCCTCTCTTCTGGAGTGTCTTAGTTTTCACGGGTCTAGGCGTCACGATTTTGGAATGGTGCCCGATTTTTTTTCTTCTCCTCCAGTAGACTTAGGCTACTTCTCATGGGTTTTTTGTCCCAGCATTCGTTTCAAACAGGTTATTTAAACACATTCCAGCCCCCACGAAATATCTTTAATCACCCCACTGCTGCTGCGCCATTTACTATTTTGAAAGGTCTCTACTTCGCGGTTAAGCCGTGAGCTAATGATAGTTAATGTCTGAACACGTCTACCGGTTTTAGAAAACGGGGGCTGAAGACAAACTGAATGACAGCACACTTCATTCCCTCAAAATAATCCCCTAATAACTGTACTTTTATGACTTCACTGGCTTCGGGGCTGCTGACAGTCAGCTAGAATTTTCTTGATCTGTGTATCTGCGGGGCCCATAAATTATCTTAAGGAGTCTTGTCGGTGCGGAGGACTAGATATCTGAGCCTACCATTACGTGAGTGTATGTCTTGCATGTGTGCCTGTATGTATGCGAGTTTAATAGTGTAAATATAGACACTGGGTGAGTATTGGTCAGAACTCGGTGCGACTGAAGAGCGCGCGATAAATCATTCAGGGCCCACTCAAGCGGTTTTAGCGGAAGGGGGACAAACCGGATGTTTGGATCAAAGTTTGGATCAAAGTTTGAGTGCTCTCTGTCGCAGACAAACATTAACTTTCGGTAACTGTTCGTAGGGGAAAGGGTGCGTGTGCATTTGTCCCGTTGCATATGATAGTCAGCTGCTCTAAGTCCTGAGGGACATTTGCGGTGGGAGATTGTCCCCGAACTTCATTATCTTGTCTCTGAACGTGATTATCTGTAATGCAACGATCCAACCATTGGAACTGGCATCTGAGTCCAGAAATAGTTAATCATGAGTTTGGATGTATGGGAGCCCTTATTGCGTGTGCGCGTGCACGTGTGTGTATGTGTGTGTGTGTGTGTCTTCAGAGCCAACAGATCTCTCATGAACGGCCAGTACGTGCTACACACACAAAGGCAGCCCAGAGCCCTTGAGAACACACCCCTGTAATGGCTGCTACTGGTAGCTACTTCTCATAATGCTTGTGCCCTGGTTCACATATGCCTCAAACGTTCTCAGTCAGTGTCTGCATATACGGAAGGATACCTGTAACACAAACCATATTTCCCATTGCTGATGTATCGTTTCACCGAACCTTTATCTCGGTTTGGCCGGCAGTTGTTTTTTTTTTTTTTTTAAACTCCTCTAGTAAAAACAGAAATTCCACGGCAACATCTGCAGATCCTTTCACAAATATGAAGGTCATTTTAATAAAATGTATGCTTGTGACAGCTTCACCTTTACTGGTTCTCAAACTTGCAGGAGCATGTGTATTCTATTATCAAGTTCAGATTTTCAATAATAGAACATTCAACACGGAATAATGTTAAAAAAACCTCAGAGGTACAGACAGTGATTTATTTATTTACTTACTTATTTAATACAACTGATTTTCTGAAGATTATTTTAAATATGGAGCAGCTGAGATTAGAGTTTAAATCTTAAATAAAAAGTTTAGCTGTGCATTTAATGGAAAAGTTCCCCTTTTTATCTGAAGATATGATCAGTGATCAGCCTTGCTCTGGTAATGAATTAAACATATTCAACACTTTCTGGAAATGATGTGAACATATGTCTAATTCAAGTGGAATTGTCCTTCGATCATGACTCCTATAGTTTTTGCATAATGTATTGATTATTGCTTTGATTGTTCTTATTTTTTTCAAACGAGTGTTTTCCTTAATGAGTTCTCCTTCAAAGGACACTTCTCATCTGGTAAGCAGGAAGGCATTGCTGTTAAAAAGGCTTTCACACAGAAATGGAACAGTTCTTTCTTTTTATGTGAGTAAGGCCCCTCACACCATCCCTCTAAACATCCCTAAATACCCCCCCCCCCCACCACCACTGGCTAAAACATTATCAAATCATGGAAACTTTTGCTCTCTTTTTTGAATAGTAGGTTTTGTTTTGAACGATTCTTCTAAATTCTAAAATAAAGTCAGTGTTCTAGAACTCCACTGATTCAAGTTTCACTGATTTCAGCAGTGATTGTTACATCACCATTAGAATGTTCAGTTACAGTAATTAGTATTTTGCTAACATGTTTATGACCTTAACTGCCCGTCTTAGGCCAAATGAATGGTGTCCAGTTGACATTTTGTTGCACTGGTTGTAGATTACAATGTATTACACATTACACGTGAGAATCTGTGTTCTGTAGGTAGCTGAGGTGGCTGTCTGGTTATGCGGTGTTCGAAGGTGTGCCAGACAACATTGGCTGCTTGCGGACTGAGTCATTAGGTTGTTTTTAATTATAAAGCCATTTAAGGAGCACAGCCCTGCCTATCTGTACTGCGATAACAAATGGCAGCTTCATTCGCCAGGAATGGCTACATTTCTGTCCAAATATTTGTAACCGTTTTGAAGAAAAGGCTTTCAGCTATTTGGTGAAGTATTCATGGAATATGCACCTAGGAGACAAGAAGTGAAAGTTCTTCCATAACACAGGTGTAGTTTTTTAAATAAGTAGTATTATAGTTGTATTAATGTGTGCGTGCATGTGTTTAGTGCCTTGTGATCAACTTATTGCCTGTGTGGTAACGGTTCTCTTTACCAAGGCAAGTCCTCTCTTCTGCATTGGCCTCATGCTTCATTAGTTACTGCCACATTGGAGAGAAAGAGAGAGTGACAGAGAGAGTGAGGGAGACACCGTTGGCAAGAGAGGGGGTGAGAGAGAGAAAGAGAGAGTGACAGAGAGAGCGCAGGAGAGATTGTTAGCATGAGAGAGGGAGAGAGAGATGGAGAGAGAAAGAGAGTGACAGAGAGAGTGCAGGAGAGATTGTTAGCACGTGAGAGAGAGAGAGAGAGAGAGAAAGAAGGAGGGGGTCGGGGGGTTGGTGGTGGGGGGGGGGTCTTTGAGACACAGCCCCACTGTGTGTGGAGTGATTGAACAGAAACTTTGAAAGGGCAGGAAAGGAATAAGAGAAACAAACTTTGCCTTGCTTTGTGTGTTTGCCTTCTGGCACCACAATCGCCTATAAGGCCTCATTCCAGGCGCCATTTTGACGGGCCGTTAACGTACACAGTGTACACCACAGCGCATTACTGCTGCCCGTTCTGTGGTCCTGTTCGAGCTCAGTGTCACCACACCGGTTAGTTCCCTGCAGTCTGACTCATTTTTCGGACTACAGGGGGCCCTCGACGTTCCCGTCGACTGGATGGAGAGCGCATCGGAACGGCGTGAGCGAACCAGAGAGAGCGAACGCTTTGACTTTCACGCCAAAATCGCGGCTTTGCTCTTCTGCGCCGCGTCGTTGGCGTTCGCCGCGCCGCGAGATCGATGGAGTCGGGGGAATTAATGGGCTCGGCTGCGCTCCGAGTTTAATAAATATGCAGGGTCACACGCCGCGTCAAGATGTTGGGGGTAATGCGTGTTAGTGTGTGTGTGTGTGTGTGTGTGTGTGCGTGTGTGTGTGTGTGTGTGTGTGTGTGTACTCGCTTGGCAACTCTACGCCACTTGAGTTCTGAAGCGCTGGATACGGACACCGAGGTCCGCTAATGAGAGATGTGGCATACGGGCCGAATTTAGTTTTATTGAGGAACGATTGCGATCGATGCGGATGGAGATTAAGACGTGCGCGCTGAGATCGTGGCTGTTGACGAAGGGGAGTCTCGCCACAGGAATTACTCTGCAGCCCTTCGGAGTAGCAATTATATTATATTATAAGAAATCCGAAAAGGGCATGGACACGCCGGCGGACGCAGGAAGGAATTTTTTTTGACGCCCACATCTTGGACACGGTTCCAGATGTAAATAAAGGCCGTTAAAACGAAACAACTAAACAAACCTAAAAATACTCTACCGGGAAGAGGGGGGGGGGGGGGGACTTGGGGGGTGGTCGAGGGGTTTCCCTGAGGCAGGGGGTCTGGGGGGTAATTGATTGTCCAGTGCCACAGTGTTTTTCCCGCTCCTCTGCGGTCCTCCCGTACCTGCGTCACCCAAACATCCTGCTCCTCATTGTCTCTTCCAGGTGCCCAGTTTCCCCTCCTTTTGTCAAAACGATCGCCAGGTTTGTCTTGCGCGTCCGCACCGCGATGGATCTGAAGAAAAGGAAAGGAACAGTCATACCCAATCAGAAGGGGGAAGTGCGTTAATTTACGGGGGGAGGGGGGGGGGTTATTATAAATACTCTGCTTTCCTCTCAACGTTATTCATCTGGAATTCAATTGTCCCCAAAAAGAATACCAAAAAATATCCTAAAGACGATTTCCCATTTTTAGTGAGGTCTACGCCCTTGGACTAGCTGCTATAGGATACTTTTAAATCGTGTCCAACAATGGAAGAATTTACCTTGAGTGACTCTGGGAAGCGGTTCAGCTCTGTCTCTCTCCCTCCAGCCGGCTCCATCGCCAGGGGATTCCAGCGAAAGCCACGCCGGCCGGATGATGTCACAGGCTTCAGCGCCTCCACATCTCTCACAGAATCTGAAAGGGGGGGTGGGGGGGGGGGGGGGGGGGGGGGGAGACTCGGGTGCCAAAAGGAGTCGAATGCGCTAAAGCCTCCCCCCCCCCCCCCCCCCCCCGGCTGCACGTCTTCTTCTTCTGTGGTGTTTATGTGTGTGTGTGTGAGGCTCTGCGCTTGCCAGGATTCCTGTGAGCCTAACGCACCAGGGCCCCCTTTCTTCTCCTCCCCACACACTCTCCCTCTCTCTTTTATTCTTTTCCACTCTTCCGCTCTGTTTTTTCTCTTTAGACTTTTTTTTGTGTGTCTTTTTTGTCTATTGTGCTCTACTCCCCCCCGGTTTGTGGATGTGGTTTTGGGTGGGTGGGGGGGGGTCACCGATGTGTGCAGAGGTCCAGCTGTGACGGTGTGTGTGTGGGTGCATGCTTGTGTGTTTGTGTGTCCGTGAGTATATGTGTGTGTGCATGCCATATGCATCTGTGTGTAATGGGTGTATGTGCACATGTGCCTGCGCGAGTGTGTTTGTGTGTGCCTGTGCATGAGTGTGTGCCTTTGAGTGTGTGTATGTGTGTGTGTGCCTTTTAGTGTGTGTATATGTGTGTGTGTGTGTGTGTGTGCATGTGCGTCTGTGTGTACGTGTGTGTGTGTGTGTATATATGTGTGTGTGTGCCTTTTAGTGTGTGTATATGTGTGTGTGTGCCTTTTAGTGTGTGTGTGCATATGTATGTGTTTGTGTGCATGTGTGTCTGTGTGTACATGTGTATATGTGTGTGTGTGTGTGCATACGTATGTGCGTGTGTGTGTGTGTGTGTGTGTGCATATGTGCGTGTGTGTGTGTGTATATGTGTGTGTGTGTTTGTGTGTCTACACTGTGTTAGAGCTGTGTTAGAGGGTGGAGAGTGCAGCTGTAAGACAGTGGGGAATAGGATTGCGAGAATGTGATCATTGAGTGAAGGGAGGAATGAGATGTTAGCACAGCTGTAGCGAACCGGAGCCAAAATCAGCCTGAGAACACAGCTGAGGCAGACTGGGAAGGTGCAGAGATGCAGGTCAGAAAACGCTGAGCTTCTAAGTTTATTTCACCACTACACACACACACACACATGCACACTCACTCATACACACACACACACACACACACACACATACACACGCCTGCACACACACACACACACACTCACTCATACACACACACGCACACACATGCACACTCACTCACACACACACACGTGTATACACATATACGCACACACACACACATGCACACGCACACATGCACACACACACACACAGACACAAAATACACACACGCACACGCACATGCACTCTCTACAGTGTTCTTACTGGCAGCACAATGACATCATATATCAGCAGCAGATATGAAAAATGAAATACCTGTTTTCATGTGTCCCTCTCACTGCCATTTACTCCCTTTCTTCTCCTCCATTTTTCAGTGCCTCGGGCTCTACTGGGCTCCACACTTACATTCGTCAGGTTTCTCCCCTTTCACCCAGTCAAGAGCAAGAGAGAAAAACAGGGGAAAGATGGGGTGGGGGTGGGGGGGGGGGGGGAGAGAGAGTGGAGGAGGTGAAATGAAGAAAATGGCTGTCAGTCAGTCAGTCAGGTCCCTGTGGCAAAGCTCACCTTCATCAGCCTCTTTTTCCCGCCCATTTCACTGTCCTGCTGTCAATCATCATTTCACTCTCCCGCGGCCCAGCACGTCGCTCAGCGCCACACGGCTCATCGCTCACGTTCAGAAAAGGCGGAGCTCTCTACCCTGAGGGGGAGCCCGGGAAGAACGAGCCGAAAACGTGCTGCCCGTGATCCTTCCTCTCGATTTTCTCAGCTGCGCTACCCCCCCCCCCCGCCACCCCCATTCCCCCCAACCCGCCAACCCCCAGGTCTGCGCATAAATACTTACAGAGAACAGTTTTTTTTTTTTTTAATAGTGATTTATAGTGACTTTGATAGTGACTTTCTCTTGAGTGATTTAGCGGAGTCGTTCAAATCACCCACACCCACCCAACCCCCCCCCCCCCACCACCACCACCCCCCTACCCCCACCTACCCCCCGCCCATCAGCCGTCAGGAAATATGAGCTCCTCAGGTAGCTCCAAGGTATTGTTCCGCTTGATTTGCACTGCTCTGCTACCGTAGGCTAACGGGTAAGGGGGTGGGGGGTTACCTGGCACACACACACACACACACACAGACATGCACACACACACACACACACACACACACACAGACAGACAGACATGCACACACACACACACATACACACACACACACATACACACACACACATACATACATACATACATACACACACACACACACACCTGTCCGCTGCATTTTAGCCCTGCCGCCGCTAACCAGCGGCTAGCCAATCATTTGTGTCGCTCTGCTTATGATTTACAGAGGAGTGAACCCCCCCCCCTCCCCCCCCCCCCCAGAATCTTTGGAGTTGCGGTGGAGTTTTTTTTTATTTTTATTTTTTTAACTGCTTTAATCGTAGAGAAGACTCCAGGGATCCTCTTAGCGGCTCAGACGGTTTAAAAAGATTGAAAGCGTGCGTCGCTGCGAGCGCAGTCTGGGCTGTGTTATAACAGGATATAAAAGCCTGGGGAATGGTATTTGCATAGCATGACGACGAGTCAGGCCCTCACAGGTAGCTGGCTGTTGCTGTCGGAGATGAACATGCCTGCCCCCAATCAGCTGGAGCTCTCAGGCAGTAATGCGTGTGCCGTGTACAGTGTAAAATAGCCTGCCACTCCCGTCATGGTAATGTATATGAATGCTTTTGAGAACAAAATTACACACACACACACATATATACATATATATATATTGCTTTTCCAATATGTCATGTAACTTATCTTGTAGCACGTAGCCTATGTATAATTCATATACATTTCATTTGAAAAAAATTATGTTAAATATATATTCTATTTATATCTTATATATATATATATATGTGGCATAGGGTTACATGTCATATTGTGCATATGTGTTTGGGTGTGTTAAAAAGTTACTTACCCTTTTACTGCTCCTCACACCTGATAAGCTTTTGGATAAATTACTTGGATATATGAGTGTATGAGTACAGAAGTGTGGGTATTATTGTATCGAGATAAAAAGAAAACCTGCGAGGGAGAAATTGAATTTTTTTAATCTTTTGATACGGAGATACTGAAGAGCACAGGAAGACAAAAAAATCTGAAACTGGAGTGTGAGGACTGAAAGACAGTGAAATTAGGTGGGATATCTTGTCTCAGTGGCTGAATTATGCTGAATCAGATGCTACTGGCCAAACCGCTTACTACATAATGCTGAAATATTCTGGAATATTCCACAGACTATACTGCAAGCTTGAACCTGTATCACTTTCTGTCTGTCCTTCCACCTCTCTGTCTGTTTTGTCTGCATGTGGGGTCCGTGCACGTGTGTCAGGTGTGTCACTGTACACGTGTGCAATTAATTCATTCATTGATGAATGGATGAGGGCAGTTCTTTAACATGAATCACATCTGTGTACACAGGTGTAGTTTTCATTTCAACATTAGGGGAAACACGCTGCTGGATCCTCCTAGTGTTGCACAGTTGAAACGTTAAGTCTCACGAGCGTACTAGAGCAGCTAGTCTTGCAACTAATTCATACACAAATATTGGGGGGTGATATGTCCCCCCCTGTCTCCCCCAAAACCTACGTGCATGTTGATGATTATGAAAAGCAGCACATAACCGCACTCCATGTAACCCTCAAACAGACTATATTTGTCTCCCTCTGTTGGCTGATTGTGGTAGTACGACCAAACCAAAGCCAGGGCCAAAGCCATTTCTTATCTTAAATGGTATAATTCTGTTAAATCTGGCACATGTAAATATAATTTAAAGCATATTTTACAATACACAACTCGAAATACACAACAAAGAGGTGGAGGAGGGGGTTAAGAAAAATGAAGAAAAAAAGAGGGATGGAAGGAAGAGCACAATTTAAAAGAAAGACAGGAGAGAAAGAATTTTACTGGTGACAGTAAGCACGTCGCTTTCGATAGAAACGTCTGCCAAATTGTAATTTAATGTGAGGGACCATCAGAGCAGGGAGGTACACGATTAAGGCACTGATTAAAAGTCTTTTGAAAATTTCAATGTGGAACGAACTCATGGGAAGCGAGTGGGAGTGGAACACACAGGGGAAGTTCAGTCATGTGTGTGCTAACAACAAAGCCTAAGATCCTGGAAAAGAACAGGAAAGAGCAGGGATCACGAGTTGCTAGGAATCACAAAGTCCATAGTCTTTAAAAAAAAAAAAAAAAAAGCAAAAAATAAGTAGTCACTTATATTCTTTTCCACATCCAAAAGGTGAGGAACAGACATACAAAGAGAGAGAGAGAGACAGAGACAGAGACAGACAAAGAGAGAGAGAGAGAGAGACAGACAGAGAGTGAGAGAGACAGAGAGAGACGGAGAGAGAGAGAACATGAGCGCATTAGTGCCACAATGTCCGCAGGAATCACAAGTTGCCCGGAATCACAAATTCTTTAGTATTCAAAAAGCAAAACGAAGTAGACGTTTTTTTTTATCCTTTTCCACATCCAAAAGGTGAGGAACAGGCAGACAAAGAGAGAGAGACAGAGACAGACAGAAAGTGAGAGAGAGAGAGAGAGACAGAGAGAGAGAGAACATGAGCGCATTAGTGCCACAATGTCCGCAGGAATCACAAGTTGCCCGGAATCACAAATTCTTTAGTATTCAAAAAGCAAAACGAAGTAGACATTTTTTAAAATCCTTTTCCACATCCAAAAGGTGAGGAACAGGCAGACAAAGAGAGAGAGAGAGAGAGAGGGAGAGAGAGAGAGAGAACATGAGCGCATTAGTGCCACAATGTCCGTAATTTTCTGAGACGGAAAATTGGGCTGCTGGAATTGCCCAGTGAGCCAAATGGACGGTGAACAGCAGCAAAGAGCAGAATCACGGGAGCAGCCTGGCCACCGCTGAGCCCTGAAGAGCCGTTAAAAGCCGTTAAAAGCGGGCGGGGCAGACGGAGATGGAGTCAGAAATGTGAAGGACTGAGTGTATTGTTATATATTTTCATCTCTGCCATCTCCCCATCTCTCTCTCTCTTTCTATGTCTATCTCTCTCTCCCTTCCTCTCTTTCTCTTGGCTTTTTATTATCTCTCTCTCTCTCTCATTTAAAAAACATTTCAAAGGAAAACTGGGGTTTTGTCTGGGTGAATGGGTGATGTATGGGTATGACAGTTACCCCAGCACTGTGAATCCAACATAAAATAAAATAATAAAAGAAGAAACAGGTACTGATATATGCCAGTGCTGTTGTGTCCCAGGGAGACGTTCGGGCCGCTGGGAAATTGCCTGCCTCGAGACATTCTCCGCTCCGAGCGTTCTCGCAATATGCTCTCAATTAATTTTCTCGATGAAGACCTGAATTGCGGTAGAGTGTGTGTGTGTGTGCGTGGCTGTATGCGCGCGTGCCACAGAATTCTGAGTGAGTGGTCCTTGTATTGGTGCAGAAGCGCGCACGTGCGGTTTCCGCCATTCCGAATGCGCAGCTGTGCTTTATTGAGGGGAAAACCGGCTTAATGCGCCACAGGCTCACGGTTAGGTAAATATACAAAGCTGGGGGGGAGGTTTGGGGGGGTGGAGCTGGTTCTTCGGAGGAGGTAAAGTCGAGGAAGTCACTGCGAAGTAAACAGGACTTCAGGTTGAGGATTCTTTATTATTTTGCCAAATCAATCCCCATGCAACATAACTTAAAAAATGCCTTGTACAGAGCCCATAAATAAACTTCACCCCCATGACCCCCCCCCCCAAACCATGTACCTTCCTCGTCTGTCTGCAGGTCAATTATTTCAACCTGTCTCTCTCCCTAGCTCCCCATCCTTTTCTTTCTCTTCCATTTCTTTTCTCCGCTCAATTTACTCTCCATTTACGCTCTCATTCTTTTCCCCGGGCCTCCTGTCTGTAAATCTGCCACTGTGTGTACAGCAGGGCTGTCCAAACCCTGCTCCTGGAGATCTACCGTCCAGCCCTAACAAAGCACTCCTCATTCAACAGATAGAGATCTCCTTGAGCTGCTAATTAGTAGAGTCGGGTGTGCCAAATTAAAGTTGAGATGATAACCTGCAGGACAGTAGATCTCCAGGAGCAGGGCTGGACAGCCCCGAGCAGACAGAAGAGCAGAAACTGCTCAGTGCCATTCTACAGTAGAAGCAAACAGATGCAAGGCATTTATATGAATTATTTTCACTCAGCATTCAGATTCGGCCATTGAAACGAGGCTGTGGGGATTCTTTGAGCAATCAATGATCTAAATCAAGCAGAGACTGTACATGCAGGGACATAACAAAAATGTGTCGGAAGGTAGATCTCCAGGAACAGGGTTGGGCAGCCCTGCTCTAGTTGTTGAATGACGTGTGCTTCGGTAGGGTTGGAGTGAAAACCAGCAGGACCATAGACCTCTAGGAACAGGGTTGGGCAGCCCTGATCTTGCTGTCGAATGAGGTGTAGCTTTGTTAGGGTTGGGGGTGAAAACCTACTGGATGGTAGACCTGCAGGAACAGAGTTGGGCAGCCCTGGTCTTACAGCAAAGCATCTGAGCAAGAAATGATGAGGTAGCTGACAGACAGGAGGTGCACACATGCAGTCTGCAGACTTGCATAGTCACGCACCCATATAGAGACATGCACTCTGGCATGAGCTACGCTTGGTGGAAATCCTTATAAGGAGAGGGATTTCTCTAAACTGGATTTTAAAAACCTAATCAATTTCAACAGTATTGTTTGCTGGCTCTAGAGCTTAACTAAACATATCATTACATGACATTACAGGCATTTAGCAGACGCTCTTATCCAGAGCGACTTACACTACTTTTTTTTTTTACATAGCGTTTACATTGCATCCATTTATACAGCTGGATATATACTGAAGCAATTCTGGTTAAGTACCTTGCTCAAGGGTACAACGGCAGTGTCCTATCCAGGAATCGAACCTTTGACCTTTCTTTTTGGTTACAAGCCCAGTTCCTTACCCACTGTGCTACACTGCAGCCCATATCAAATGAGTTATAAGGCAGAAAATTGGTTTCACATCTTTGAAGGCAATTAGAGAAAACTATGCACGGATGCCAATTTCACAAATATAATTAGCTACCTCACATGACCATGCATACTCTCAGTTAATTAAGCCATATCATTAAATTCATTTAAAAAATACTGTACACCAGTAAGTACACTTGGAGTTGTCAGTCAATGTACTGTGATTTTTTTAGCTTGAAGCTTTTTAATTAAATTGAACTAAATGAAGCTTGTCATTTAATTGCTTTGAACGTGAGCCACGGTTTCTTACAAGTCTGTGTGCGTTGACAGTGACTTTTCAGGAAGCCAACAGGTCTTGTTATGATTTCTCATAAGAACGTAATACTCATGTTCTTCAACTTCAACTTTCAGCTTTATTGTCCCTGAGAAATTTACAGTACGGATAACAATACAACATAACAACACATAAAACAATCTCTAATAAAAGACCTCACAAAAAACAAATACCAAAGGCTAAAACAAATCATCAAGACTGAATGGAATCATTCCTACCAACGTACATTTTCAAGTGTTATATACAAAGCGCCAGCGTCAAGAATAATTAGTTTGTTATCATGTCAAGTGATTCAGTTTGTTTACGGCCACAGGAACCAGAGTCTCTGGCTGGCCTCGTTTTTGGTTGGGCCGTCCTAAATCAACGGGCAGACGGAAGAAGCTCAAGTTTCTTACGGAGTGGCTGGTCAGAGCAGTCCAGGACAGAGTCGGCCTCTTGGGTGGCCTGCCTAAGACATGTATCCCAGAGTTCTGCCTGCTCCACCCCCCAATAACTTTACTGGCCACTCTGACCAGTGTTTTTGTTTTATTTCCCAAATGAAAAAGGGAAAATCACAGTTGTATGCCTACCTTAATCACTTTGCACCCCTTCTGTCAGTTTGGGAGATGATTATGGATTATCCCTTTTGAAGGCAAACTGTCAGCTACTGCTTTTTTTGGACACTTTTTTTTGGATTCGGCTCCACACATGGGTAACATCCGAGCACTGAGGAGAGGTACTTTAGCTGGGAAAGTCACAGGAGAGCCCCCTCATAGCTGTTTAAAGCACGTCCACACTTGCTCCACCCACCCCCGTTGCTTCCCACTCTCACCTCCCCCCCCCCCCCCCCCCCCCCCACCGCCCCACCCCAACGCCCCCGCCACGTATCACCTCAATTTGGACTGGCGAATCGTACAATTATTTTTTTAATCCAGGGACCCCTCCCAGGCTCAAAGGCATCTAGGGGACCATCATAGGTCATAAAGGTTTCAATGGAGAAAAAAAAAGCGTTTGTATTTTGAAATATTTTCCCAAATCTATATAGAGTCATTGCAAATCAAGTCTGGCCAGAGACCCCCAAAAGTACCTTCAAAACCCCCCCAGGGGTCCACGAAACCTTCTATTGAAAACCCAGGGTTTATAGCCGCTCTCAAGCTGTAATGCATGGTGAGGTAAGTTTATTTATATAGCACCTTTCAAACACAGTGGCAATTCAAAGTGCTTCACGCAGGCATAAACGACAACAAAATTGCAGTTAAAAACATAAAAACACAACAATTACATAAAATGAGAGAGAAAAAAAGGAAAGGAACGAGGACATAAAGGAAGAAAAGAATAAAAAGATGAAGGCTAAAAGCAATAAAAAAAGCTATTATAACTGAAACTTCAAAATTACTACGAGAAGTTCATTCATTTTAAAATGTGACCAGACAAATTCACAATCTGTCTACAGCAAATTTGTAATTTGCTGGTGATATTGCCATATTGCATTTATCCTTCCGTGAAGGATCAGTTCTAGTGCCGTACAGGATGCCGCGATACGAGTTATATTTAGACCACCAATCAAAATGATTCTACAGACCACCAAATCAGAACAATACGAAGATCGAGCTCTACAGACCATCATGCTAACCAGCTCTTGTCCTTGTTACATTACAGGCATTTAGCAGACGTTCTTATACAGAGCAATTTACACAACTTTCTACATAGCATTTACATTGCATCCATTTATACAGCTGGATTTATACTGAAGCAATGCAGGTTAAGTACCTTGCTCATGGCTACAACCACCTTCAGGTTGCCTTTCAATACGAGTTCAGTCAAACAAGAATTACCTCGAGTCTGCTCTCCCTCATCCTAATCCGTTTCAGATTAAGGGAATAATCTCCACAGCCGATGTGGAAGCTTGCATTCTCCTCCAAAGTGCTTGATGATGTCACCTGCTGCTTCTTTCACATTGTAGCCCGGAAGGCAAGTGTGCACAGACATGAGCTGGAGGAAGACAAGCAGGCTGCAGGCACACGGCTGACCAGCAGATGGTGCTAGAGTGTAGCAAGACAAAAAGTCATTTTAAACCTCCCTGACCCAGGACGATGCTACCACCAGTAATAAGTCATCTTCTGAGGGTACCGGCCATGATGTGCCCTGGTGCAATCTGGTTTGGGGTTCAGCGCCGGATCGTGAGGCACATCCATGCGCTAGAGCAGTGCCTTAACTGGATGAGTCACCAGCAGCCCCAGCACTTCCTGTTTCTGACAGGTTGCATGCTGGGGAGCTCCGTCATATCGTGCCGCACTGCACATCTTATTTTAATAACCTGTGTGTGTGTGTGCGTGTGCGTGTGCGTGTGCGTGTGTGTGCATGTGGGAATGTGTATTTGCGTGTGTGTGCCTGTGTGTGTGCGTCCGTGAATGTGTATTTGTGTGTGTGTGTATGTGTGTGTGCGTGTGTGTGTGTGTGCATAGGTGCGTGTGTATTTGTGTGTGTGTATGTGTGCGCATGAGTGTGTGTGTGTGTGTACGTGTGAATGTGTGTTTGTGTGTGTATGTGTGCGCATGTGTGTGTGTGTACGTGTGAATGTGTGTTTGTGTGTGTGTGCATGTGTGAATGTGTATTTGTGTGTGTGTGTGTGTGCATGTGTGAATGTGTATTTGTGTGTGTGTGTGCGTGTATGTATGTGTGTGTGCATGCGTGAATGTGTAATTGTGTGTGTGTGTGTGCGTGCGCAGGCGCATTTGCTGACACAAGGCTAGCCAATGGAAGATGGGTATTCTCTCTACGCCTGGTTCCTCCCAAGATTTCTTCCCACCAGTTTCTTTTTTTTCTCAGATCTTATTTGTTTCTTTGTTGGGCTC